>NW_026728593.1:30000-32500 GCF_030684315.1 Stegostoma tigrinum | reverse complement strand
GGAACTCCAACCCGGCGTGGATTTTCGGATTTTTCCCCTTCCCCACCGACTTTCCTCCGCTGACACTTAGAATTTTTTTTGACACTTAGAATTTTTTTTGACACTTAGAATTTTTTTGACACTTAGAATTTTTTTTGACACTTAGAATTTTTTTTGACACTTAGAATTTTTTTTGACACTTAGAATTTTTTTTGACACTTAGAATTTTTTTGACACTTAGAATTTTTTTGACACTTAGAATTTTTTTTGACACTTAGAATTTTTTTTGACACTTAGAATTTTTTTTGACACTTAGAATTTTTTTTGACACTTAGAATTTTTTTGACACTTAGAATTTTTTTTGACACTTAGAATTTTTTTTGACACTTAGAATTTTTTTTGACACTTAGAATTTTTTTGACACTTAGAATTTTTTTTGACACTTAGAATTTTTTTCTAAGTTTTTCCTTCTGGTTACTGACTTCCCTCGTCGGGCACGGGGATTTTCGACTTCCTCCTCCCGACCGAGGGGCCTCATTTTCGGGCATTTTCCTCAGATTTCCAAGCATTTTTAGACACTTTTCCCGACTTTTCCTGCTTACTGATTTCACACTTTTGGCCATTTTTATGCATTTTCCCGACTTTTCCTGCTTACTGATTTCACACTTTTGGCCATTTTTATGCATTTTCCCGACTTTTCCTGCTTACTGATTTCACACTTTTGGCCATTTTTAAGCATTTTCCTGGTTACTGATTTCACGCTTTTGGACATTTTCGGAGGTTCTGACGGCTTTTTCGCCTTACTGCTTCGGACATTTCGGGCACTTGGCTGACTTTTCCCGCTTACTCCTTCCGGGCTTTTACTCATTTTCGGAGGTTCTGACGGCTTTTTCGCCTTACTGCTTCGGACATTTCGGGCACTTGGCTGACTTTTCCCGCTTACTCCTTCCGGGCTTTTACTCATTTTCGGAGGTTCTGACGGCTTTTTCGCCTTACTGCTTCGGACATTTCGGGCACTTGGCTGACTTTTCCCGCTTACTCCTTCCGGGCTTTTACTCATTTTCGGAGGTTCTGACGGCTTTTTCGCCTTACTGCTTCGGACATTTCGGGCACTTGGCTGACTTTTCCCGCTTACTCCTTCCGGGCTTTTACTCATTTTCGGAGGTTCCGACGGCTTTTTCGCCTTACTGCTTCGGACATTTCGGGCACTTTGCTGACTTCTCCACCTTACTCCTTCCGGGCTTTTACTCATTTTCGGAGGTTCCGACGGCTTTTTCGCCTTACTGCTTCGGGCACTTTGCTGACCTTTTCCCGCTTACCCCTTTCAAGGTTTTGGACGTCTCCGGTCGGGTCCGCGCCCCTCGCCCGGGCCGGAACGCCTCCCCGCCGGCCGAGTTCCTCGGGGTCGCCCCCTCGCCCGGGAAAAACCGCTCCCCGCCGTCCCACAGCACTCCGACTCGGCCAGGCAGCCTCACGGGCACAGCGACTCCTGCCCACCTCGGGAACCGACGCCCCGCTCGGGCTCAGGCTCCGAAAAACCACCACAGCGGGGCAGCTACCCTCAATGCAGCCGAAATTCAAACTCCTCCCCTCCGAAAGGCGCGCCTCACCCGGCCACGGCCTCGGAACTGCTCCCCTTCCTCGGGATCGGCCCCTCGCCCGGGAAAACCCGCTCCCCGCCGTCCCACAGCACTCCGACTCGGCCAGGCAGCCTCACGGGCACAGCGACTCCTGCCCACCTCGGGAACCGACGCCCCGCTCGGGCTCAGGCTCCAAAAACCCACAACAGCGGGCAGCTACCCTCAATGCAGCCGAAATTCAAATTCCTCCCCTCCGAAAGGCGCGCCTCACCCGGCCACGGCCTCCAAATCGCTCCCCTTCCTCGGGATCGCCCCCTCGCCCGGGAAAACCCGCTCCCCGCCGTCCCACAGCACTCCGACTCGGCCAGGCAGCCTCACGGGCACAGCGACTCCTGCCCACCTCGGGAACCGACGCCCCGCTCGGGCTCAGGCTCCGAAAAACCACCACAGCGGGGCAGCTACCCTCAATGCAGCCGAAATTCAAATCCCTCCCCTTCGAGAGGCGCGCCTCACCCGGCCACGGCCTCCAAATCGCTCCCCTTAGGCGAAAATTAAGCCCCCGTGGCCGATAATACCCCTCCTTGATCGTGCACAAGGGCAGCTCCAAGTTGAACGGGCTCAGGCTCCAAAAACCCACAACAGCGGGCAGCTACCCTCAATGCAGCCGAAATTCAAATCCCTCCCCTTCGAGAGGCGCGCCTCACCCGGCCACGGCCTCCAAATCGCTCCCCTTAGGCGAAAATTAAGCCCCCGTGGCGGATAATACCCCTCCTTGATCGTGCACAAGGGCAGCTCCAAGTTGAACGGAGAAGTCAGTAACCAACCAAAAATAAGCTTGGTTACTGATTTCTCCCGTTGGTTACTGACTTCTCCCTTTGGTTACTGATTTCTCCCGTTGGTTACTCATTTCTCTTGTTGGTTACTGATTTCTCCCGTTGGTT
>NW_026728593.1:15000-17500 GCF_030684315.1 Stegostoma tigrinum | reverse complement strand
GACTATTAGCGTTCAAAAGTTCGACTGTTAGCGTTCAAAAGTTCGACAAAGTGTTCGCATGTTCGACAAAGTGTTCAAAATTCGACAAAGTGTTCGAAATTCGACAAAGTGTTCAAAATTCGACAAAGTGTTCAAAATTCGACAAAGTGTTCAAAATTCGACAAAGTGTTCAAAATCCGACCTCCGAGAGCTCTTTGGCATGCACACGAGTTCCAAATTGCCGCCCACCGTCTTTGGAACCGTTCCTCGGGCCCGTCTCAAAGTGGTCCCGAGCCGCCATTTTGTTCTAAAAAACGTGTTCCCGAAAATCTCCGGGTACCCCGCCAACCCCCCCGGCCGAAAATGACGAGTTGCACTTTGGGGGCGAATTTGAAATTTCAGTCCGACGATGAGGTACCGAAAGCCCGCAAACGGTACTCGGATCGTCCCCCTTGCCGACTTCCGTGATTTTTCAAAGTTAAAGTTTTCGGGCTGCGGACACTTTATTGCAACGGGGCAAGGCGCCGGGGCGAATTCCCACCCCTCCAGCGGGGCCCTGGAACTCCAACCCGGCGTGGATTTTCGGATTTTTCCCCTTCCCCACCGACTTTCCTCCGCTGACACTTAGAATTTTTTTTGACACTTAGAATTTTTTTTGACACTTAGAATTTTTTTGACACTTAGAATTTTTTTTGACACTTAGAATTTTTTTTGACACTTAGAATTTTTTTTGACACTTAGAATTTTTTTTGACACTTAGAATTTTTTTGACACTTAGAATTTTTTTGACACTTAGAATTTTTTTTGACACTTAGAATTTTTTTTGACACTTAGAATTTTTTTTGACACTTAGAATTTTTTTTGACACTTAGAATTTTTTTGACACTTAGAATTTTTTTTGACACTTAGAATTTTTTTTGACACTTAGAATTTTTTTTGACACTTAGAATTTTTTTGACACTTAGAATTTTTTTTGACACTTAGAATTTTTTTCTAAGTTTTTCCTTCTGGTTACTGACTTCCCTCGTCGGGCACGGGGATTTTCGACTTCCTCCTCCCGACCGAGGGGCCTCATTTTCGGGCATTTTCCTCAGATTTCCAAGCATTTTTAGACACTTTTCCCGACTTTTCCTGCTTACTGATTTCACACTTTTGGCCATTTTTATGCATTTTCCCGACTTTTCCTGCTTACTGATTTCACACTTTTGGCCATTTTTATGCATTTTCCCGACTTTTCCTGCTTACTGATTTCACACTTTTGGCCATTTTTAAGCATTTTCCTGGTTACTGATTTCACGCTTTTGGACATTTTCGGAGGTTCTGACGGCTTTTTCGCCTTACTGCTTCGGACATTTCGGGCACTTGGCTGACTTTTCCCGCTTACTCCTTCCGGGCTTTTACTCATTTTCGGAGGTTCTGACGGCTTTTTCGCCTTACTGCTTCGGACATTTCGGGCACTTGGCTGACTTTTCCCGCTTACTCCTTCCGGGCTTTTACTCATTTTCGGAGGTTCTGACGGCTTTTTCGCCTTACTGCTTCGGACATTTCGGGCACTTGGCTGACTTTTCCCGCTTACTCCTTCCGGGCTTTTACTCATTTTCGGAGGTTCTGACGGCTTTTTCGCCTTACTGCTTCGGACATTTCGGGCACTTGGCTGACTTTTCCCGCTTACTCCTTCCGGGCTTTTACTCATTTTCGGAGGTTCCGACGGCTTTTTCGCCTTACTGCTTCGGACATTTCGGGCACTTTGCTGACTTCTCCACCTTACTCCTTCCGGGCTTTTACTCATTTTCGGAGGTTCCGACGGCTTTTTCGCCTTACTGCTTCGGGCACTTTGCTGACCTTTTCCCGCTTACCCCTTTCAAGGTTTTGGACGTCTCCGGTCGGGTCCGCGCCCCTCGCCCGGGCCGGAACGCCTCCCCGCCGGCCGAGTTCCTCGGGGTCGCCCCCTCGCCCGGGAAAAACCGCTCCCCGCCGTCCCACAGCACTCCGACTCGGCCAGGCAGCCTCACGGGCACAGCGACTCCTGCCCACCTCGGGAACCGACGCCCCGCTCGGGCTCAGGCTCCGAAAAACCACCACAGCGGGGCAGCTACCCTCAATGCAGCCGAAATTCAAACTCCTCCCCTCCGAAAGGCGCGCCTCACCCGGCCACGGCCTCGGAACTGCTCCCCTTCCTCGGGATCGGCCCCTCGCCCGGGAAAACCCGCTCCCCGCCGTCCCACAGCACTCCGACTCGGCCAGGCAGCCTCACGGGCACAGCGACTCCTGCCCACCTCGGGAACCGACGCCCCGCTCGGGCTCAGGCTCCAAAAACCCACAACAGCGGGCAGCTACCCTCAATGCAGCCGAAATTCAAATTCCTCCCCTCCGAAAGGCGCGCCTCACCCGGCCACGGCCTCCAAATCGCTCCCCTTCCTCGGGATCGCCCCCTCGCCCGGGAAAACCCGCTCCCCGCCGTCCCACAGCACTCCGACTCGGCCAGGCAGCCTCACGGGCACAGCGACTCCTGCCCACCTCG
>NW_026728593.1:0-2500 GCF_030684315.1 Stegostoma tigrinum | reverse complement strand
AGGGAGCTCGCCGGTCCCGGCGCGTCGCTGCCCCGCGCCGGGCGTGCGGGGGGGCGCACGCCTGGGCCCCCCCTCTCTGCACACACCGGCCGACTGTTCCGGGCTAGCACAGGCGAAGGGACAGCCCGCTACCTTCCGTGCTACTCCCGGGGGAACCGGGCTCTCGAGCCTGCCTGGCCTGCCAGGACGAGGTTACCCGCGGAGGGGGGACGGCCGTTTCCGGGTCGACGGCCCCGGGCTGCGCCGCCTTTGCCCGCCCTCCGACGTTTCGGGCCCGGAGGCCTTGGACAGTTAGAACTGGCGCGAAGAGATCGGAAGGTCTGGTAGGAAGTCGCCAAGACTATGTCGAACACAACCGCCAAAGTGTCGAGGAACACAAATCGCCACCAGAGTGTCGAAGTTAAAAGCAGCACTGAGTATCGAACACAAAAATCGCCAGACTGTCGAACTTAATTCAGCTCAGAGTATCGAACACAAAAATCGCCAGACTGTCGAACTTAATTCAGCTCAGAGTATCGAACACAAAAATCGCCAGACTGTCGAACTTACCATGGGCTCAGAGTATCGAGTGTTAATCGCCCAGGTGTGTCGAACTTAAAATGGGCGGATTATCGAGTGTTTAATCGCCCGAGTGTCGAACTTAAAATGGGCGGATTATCGAGTGTTTAATCGCCCGAGTGTCGAACTTAAAATGGGCGGATTATCGAGTGTTTAATCGCCCGAGTGTCGAATGTCACGGCCAACATGTTCACAATTCGACAAAGCGTTCGAAAGTTCGACTATTAGCGTTCAAAAGTTCGACTGTTAGCGTTCAAAAGTTCGACAAAGTGTTCGCATGTTCGACAAAGTGTTCAAAATTCGACAAAGTGTTCGAAATTCGACAAAGTGTTCAAAATTCGACAAAGTGTTCAAAATTCGACAAAGTGTTCAAAATTCGACAAAGTGTTCAAAATCCGACCTCCGAGAGCTCTTTGGCATGCACACGAGTTCCAAATTGCCGCCCACCGTCTTTGGAACCGTTCCTCGGGCCCGTCTCAAAGTGGTCCCGAGCCGCCATTTTGTTCTAAAAAACGTGTTCCCGAAAATCTCCGGGTACCCCGCCAACCCCCCCGGCCGAAAATGACGAGTTGCACTTTGGGGGCGAATTTGAAATTTCAGTCCGACGATGAGGTACCGAAAGCCCGCAAACGGTACTCGGATCGTCCCCCTTGCCGACTTCCGTGATTTTTCAAAGTTAAAGTTTTCGGGCTGCGGACACTTTATTGCAACGGGGCAAGGCGCCGGGGCGAATTCCCACCCCTCCAGCGGGGCCCTGGAACTCCAACCCGGCGTGGATTTTCGGATTTTTCCCCTTCCCCACCGACTTTCCTCCGCTGACACTTAGAATTTTTTTTGACACTTAGAATTTTTTTTGACACTTAGAATTTTTTTGACACTTAGAATTTTTTTTGACACTTAGAATTTTTTTTGACACTTAGAATTTTTTTTGACACTTAGAATTTTTTTTGACACTTAGAATTTTTTTGACACTTAGAATTTTTTTGACACTTAGAATTTTTTTTGACACTTAGAATTTTTTTTGACACTTAGAATTTTTTTTGACACTTAGAATTTTTTTTGACACTTAGAATTTTTTTGACACTTAGAATTTTTTTTGACACTTAGAATTTTTTTTGACACTTAGAATTTTTTTTGACACTTAGAATTTTTTTGACACTTAGAATTTTTTTTGACACTTAGAATTTTTTTCTAAGTTTTTCCTTCTGGTTACTGACTTCCCTCGTCGGGCACGGGGATTTTCGACTTCCTCCTCCCGACCGAGGGGCCTCATTTTCGGGCATTTTCCTCAGATTTCCAAGCATTTTTAGACACTTTTCCCGACTTTTCCTGCTTACTGATTTCACACTTTTGGCCATTTTTATGCATTTTCCCGACTTTTCCTGCTTACTGATTTCACACTTTTGGCCATTTTTATGCATTTTCCCGACTTTTCCTGCTTACTGATTTCACACTTTTGGCCATTTTTAAGCATTTTCCTGGTTACTGATTTCACGCTTTTGGACATTTTCGGAGGTTCTGACGGCTTTTTCGCCTTACTGCTTCGGACATTTCGGGCACTTGGCTGACTTTTCCCGCTTACTCCTTCCGGGCTTTTACTCATTTTCGGAGGTTCTGACGGCTTTTTCGCCTTACTGCTTCGGACATTTCGGGCACTTGGCTGACTTTTCCCGCTTACTCCTTCCGGGCTTTTACTCATTTTCGGAGGTTCTGACGGCTTTTTCGCCTTACTGCTTCGGACATTTCGGGCACTTGGCTGACTTTTCCCGCTTACTCCTTCCGGGCTTTTACTCATTTTCGGAGGTTCTGACGGCTTTTTCGCCTTACTGCTTCGGACATTTCGGGCACTTGGCTGACTTTTCCCGCTTACTCCTTCCGGGCTTTTACTCATTTTCGGAGGTTCCGACGGCTTTTTCGCCTTACTGCTTCGGACATTTCGGGC
>NW_026728592.1:35000-39006 GCF_030684315.1 Stegostoma tigrinum | reverse complement strand
TGGCTAAGATTTTAGAATTAGCTGCAACAACAAGCAACATGCATTCTCCTAGCGCCTTCAGACCGTCCCCTACTTACTCTGCAGGAGTGAGCATCATGCTCTGATTCCAGGACAGAGAAGGATGGAGAGAGAGAGGGAGACGGACAGACAGAGAGAGAGAGAAATGGAAAAACAGATTTAGGAAGACAGACACAGATCTTATGTACTTCCTCCAAGCACATGAGGGCCTGGATCCCAACGGAAGGACAGTGGGAATCGAGGGAGGCTCAAGGCACTGGAGCACTCAGACTTCAGAGGCTCGTGGGAGGTGACAGAGATAGGGAGGGGGTGTAGGAGGCTGGAGGGGGTGACAGTGATAGGGAGGGGTGTGGGGTGTGCCAGTTAGGGCAGGCAAATAAAATGTTGGCACTGATTTTGAGAGGGGCTAGAGTACAAGATGGGGGACATACTGCTGAGGCTGTAGTGTAAGGCTTTGGCGAGAGCCCACGTTTGGAATTTCCTGAGGACTTTCGGGTCCTGTATCTAAGAAGAAAGAACAAAGAAAATTACAGCACAGGAACAGGCCCTTCGGCCCTCCAAGCCTGCAACAATCCAGATCCTCTGTCTAAAACTGTCGCCTATTTTCCAAGGATCTGCATCCCTCTGCTCCCTGCCCCATTCCTGTATCTGTCTAGATACAGCTTAAATGACGCTATTGTGCCCACCTCTACCACCTCCACTGGCAACGTGTTCCAGGCACCCACCACCCTCTGTGTAAAGAACTCTCCACGCATATCTCCCTTAAACCTTTCCCCTCTCACCTTGAAATCGTGATCCCTAGTAATTGAGTCCCCCACTCTGGGAAAAAGCTTCTTGCTATGCACCCTGTCTATACCCCTCATGATTTTGTAGACCTCAATCAGGTCCCCCCTCAATCTCTGTCTTTCTAATGAAAATAATCCTAATCTACTCAACTTCTCTTCATAGCTAGCACCCTCCATACCAGGCAACATCCTGGGGAACCTCCTCTGCACCCTCTCCAAAGCATCCACATCCTTTTGGTAATGTGGCAACCAGAACCGCACACAGTACTCCAAATGTGGCCGAACCAAAGTCCTATACAATTGCAACATGACCTGCCAACTCTTGTACCCAATACCCCGCCCAATGAAGGAAAGCATGCCATATGCCTTCGAGACCACCCTATTGACCTGCGTTGCCACCTTCAGGGAAGTATGGACCTGAACACCCAGATCTCTCTGTTCATCAATTTTCCCCAGGACTTTTCCATTTACTGTATAGTTCGCCCTTGAATTGGATCTTCCAAAATGCATCACCTCGCATTTGCCCGGATTGAACTCCATCTGCCATTTACCTGCCCAACTCTCCAGTCTATCTATATTCTGCTGTAATCTCTGACAGTCCCCTTCACTATCTGCTACTCCACCAATCTCAGTGTCGTCTGCAAATCAGAGCGTCTATACCTTCCTCCAGATCATTTATGTGCATCACAAACAAGGGTGGGCTGGCCTCGGAGTTGGGAATGGTGGTCTGGAGATGTTTTGAGGGAAAGATGCCAGGGATCAAGGATTTATTATGTGAGGAGTAGTTGGAGGGGGGGCGGTGGTGTGCAGTGCAGACGGTCTCTGGGTGTGTACCTAATGGAAGTTGGAAGGATGAGGAGGAATCTGATTGAAATGCACTGAGGGGCCTGGATAGACTGGAAGTGGGAGAGGTGTTTTCCCTGTGGGAGAGACCAGGACCCAGCCTCAGGGTGAAGGGACAGCCCTTTAGGACTGAGATGAGGAGGGGTTTCTCCAGCTAGAGGGCCGTGGAGGGCCAAGTCATCGAGAGTCTTTAATACAGAGGTTCTTGATCAGTGCGGGGAGTCACGGGTCACAGGGAGAAGACTCGATGGGCCGAGTGGCCTAATTCCTATACCTTCTGGTCTTCTACAGTGACCGAAATCTGGATGATGGGGAAGGAAAGAGCCAGACTGACTCCCCTCCTGACTCTCTACGTGCCCTCCCCACCATCAAAACCTGTCCCACCATCCACAAGGCACAAGGCAGGAGGGTGAGAGGGCACTCCCCACTTGCCCTGGAAGGGGGCAGCTCTGACAACACTGGAGAAGCTCGACACTGCCCAGGTACAAAGCAGCAGCCCCCCCACCATGGACACGCTAACACGCCCCCCCCCCCACCGACTTCAATGCTCCCTCCCTCCACCGCCGATGTAGCTGGGCTCATTAGGAATGCTCGGCTGAGCTCCAACACCCCCTCCCTCCACCACCAACGTAGCCGGGCTGGGAGAGACATATAGAGAGGGAAAGAAAGACAGATAGATAGAGAGAGAGATGGAAACAGAAGGAGCGGGGGGGGGGGGGGGAGAGAGAGAGACAGACAGGCTGAGGGAAAGCGAGAGAGAGATAGAAGGAGAGAGAGACAGAGGCAGATGGAGAGAGGGGAGAGTGAAAGACAGGGAGAGAGACAGAGACAGAGAGACAGAAGGAGAGAGGGGATGGGAGGGAGAGAGACAGACAGTGACAGAGAGACAGAAAGAGAGAAGGGGTGAGGGAGATAGAGAGAGAGAGGGGGGATAGACAGAATGAGAGAGAGAGAAATACAGAGGGAGAGAGGGGAGAGAGAAAGACAGGGGGAGAGACAGACAGAAAGAGACAGAAAGAGAGAGGGAATCGGGGGGAGAGAGACAGAATGAGAGAGAGAGAAATTCAGAGGGAGGGAGGGGAGAGAGAAAGACAGGGAGAGAGACAGACAGAGACAGAGAGACAGAAGGAGAGAAGGGTTGGGGGGTAGAGAGAGAGAGACAGCGAGAGAGAGAGAGGGGACAGACAGAATGAGAGAGAGAGAAATACAGAGGGAGAGAGTGGAGAGAGAAAGACAGGGAGAGAGGCAGAAGGAGCGAGGGGGTGGGGGGGGGGGGTAGAGAGAGAGATAGAGAGAGAATGAGAGAGAGAGAGAGAGAGAGAGGCGAGACAAGGTCCCTTTAAGAAACAAGACTTCACGATTGCCACTAACTCCCAACAGGAAGGGATGCCTTTTTTCTCGGGATGTGTTCGAAGGCTGGGGTGGGTTGTGGGAGGCATTTCGCTCTTCCCGACGTCACTGAAAGTTGTGTGGGGAGGTGGGATTTTGGGAGGAGAAGGAAAAATGTGCAAACTGTGAGGCTCCGCCGCGAGATGGAACAAACTGGGCGATAGTGGGGCAATTGTCCTCACAGGAAGAAGGCGAGACGGATGAAGGATGGCAATGATGGCTGGGGAAGCGGTGAACCGTTGGGACTGTGGTTTCGCAGGCAGCTGGACATTCTCCTGAAATTCGGAACCGCTCGGAAGTTCGGAGGACGCGAAAGAGAGTTTTCGGCCGTGTAGAAAGGGTTTGGGGGGTGGTGGGGGTGGGGGGTGGGGGGGAGTGGGTGAAAAACACAGCTAAAACCAAAAATGCAATTTAATCAGCCCAGGCGCATTCTGCTGGACCTCCCCACTCCCAACAGCCAGCTGTTCCTGCCTCCAAAGTTGCAAAAGATGAGATTTTCCTATCATGGTGAAAATCCGCAAGCGAGGAATGCAGAGCAGCGCATCCGACCGAGTGAGTTCAAGATCGGGATGCTGCGGGGGTGGTTGGGGGGTGGGGGGGGGGGCAATGTGGGATTGAAGCCAACGAGAGAGAGAGAGAGAGAGAGAGAGAGAGAGAGAAGTGGCAATGAGAAACTTAGAAGAGGCAGAGAGAGAGAGAAATGGATAATGATGGACGTAGAAAGAGCTCGCTGTGTGTGTGAGTGTGTGTGTGAGAGTGAGTGAGAGAGAAGTAGTTAATGATGGACGCAGAAAGGAGACAAAGAGAGAGAGAGAGAGAGAAATGGCTAATGATGGACATAGAAGGGGCTCGCTGTGTGTGTGTGTGTGTATGTGTGTATGTGAGTGTGTGTGTGTGTGTGAGAGAGAGAGAGAAATGGCTAATGATGGACATAGAAAGGGCTCGCTGTGTGTGTGTGTGTGTGTGTGTGT
>NW_026728592.1:20000-32500 GCF_030684315.1 Stegostoma tigrinum | reverse complement strand
GGGTAAGGAACCAGAGGGGGAGACGGATGGAGGGGGAACGGGGTATGGAACCAGAGGGGGAGACGGATGGAGGGGGAACGGGGTAAGGAACCAGAGGGGGAGACGGATGGAGGGGGAACGGGGTAAGGAACCAGAGGGGAGACGGATGGAGGGGGAACGGGGTATGGAACCAGAGGGGGAGACGGATGGAGGGGGAACGGGGTATGCAACCAGAGGGGGAGACGGATGGAGGGGGGAACGGGGTAAAGAACCAGAGGGGGAGACGGATGGAGGGGGAACGGGGTAAGGAACCAGAGGGGGAGACGGATGGAGGGGGAACGGGGTAAAGAACCAGAGGGGGAGACGGGATGGAGGGGGAACGGGGTATGGAACCAGAGGGGGAGACGGATGGAGGGGGAACGGGATAAGGAACCAGAGGGGGAGACGGATGGAGGGGGAACGGGGTATGGAACCAGAGGGGGAGACGGATGGGGGGGGAACGGGGTAAGGAACCAGAGGGGGAGACGGATGGAGGGGGAACGGGGTAAGGAACCAGAGGGGGGAGACGGATGGAGGGGGGGAACGGGGTATGGAACCAGAGGGGGAGACGGATGGAGGGGGAACGGGGTATGGAACCAGAGGGGGGAGACGGATGGAGGGGGGAACGGGGTATGGAACCAGAGGGGGAGACGGATGGAGGGGGAACGGGGTAAGGAACCAGAGGGGGAGACAGTAAAGAACCAAATATGTGTTGGACACCATTGAGAGAAGGTTCCCCAGATATGAATGGGGGTAGGGGTTGCTCATCCGATGAGGAAATATCAGACAGATGGAGATTTGGATCGATTGCAGTTGGCAAAATTAAGTATGCGTTTGTGTGTGAGGTGAGAGCACCATTTAATAATTAGGGCTCATCCGACAGCGCCCGCTCCCTCGGCACTGACCCTCCAACAGCACCCGATCCCGCGGCACTGTCCCTCTGACAGCGCCCGCTCCTCAGCACTGACCCTCCGACAGCGCCCGCTCCCTCAGCACTGACCCTCTGACAGCGCCCGCTCCCTCAGCACTGACCCTCCGACAGCGCCCGCTCCCGCGCACTGACCCTCCGACAGCGCCCGCTCCCTCAGCGCTGACCCTCCGACAGCGCCCGCTCCCTCAGCACTGACCCTCCGACAGCGCCCGCTCCCGCGGCACTGACCCTCCGACAGAACCCGCTCCCTCAGCACTGACCGTCCAACAGCGCCCGCTCCCTCAGCACTGACCGTCCAACTGCGCCCGCTCCCTCAGCACTGACCCTCTGACAGCGCCGCTCCCTCAGCACTGACCGTCCAACTGCGCCCGCTCCCTCAGCACTGACCCTCTGACAGCGCCCGCTCCCTCAGCACTGACCCTCTGACAGCGCCCCGCTCCCTGAGTAATCACCCTGACCTGACTCAGGGGGCACTGTGAAAATTCTCTCTCTCCTCTCTCTCTCTCCATTTCTCTCTCCCTCTCCCTCTCTCTCCCTCTCTCCTCATCAGATCCAAACTCTTCAACCCCTTTGCAATGAGGTTTGAAGGAGTTATCTTGACAGAGCTGTGCCTCAACTCTGTCTTTCTGCCCGTCCCTCATCTTGACTCCATTTCTGGATTTCATTAGGCCCCTTGATGTGGGTTTATCTTGAGCTGAAGCGTTCCCTCGCCATCTGGCTGGGAGTTGCCTCCCTGCTTCTTGAGAGCTCCGAGAGTGCACAATGTCATCGAATTCAGAGCAAAATTCAAAGCGGCCTTCAGTGAGTGAGAAGTTGAGAGAGCAGGCAAAGAGAATCTGCGAAGCCTTCGGCCTAGTCCAAGCAGTGAGGCCTATACATCCACCTGTGGGGCCTACTGAAGCCTAAGGCCAGAGTGGCTTCTGGGCCTTGACAGTGAGAGCGTTTCTCCTCGGATGGTGATGGCTAGCACGAGGGGGCATAGCTTTAAATTGAGGGGTGATAGATATGGGACATATGTCAGAGGCAGGTTCTTTACTCAGAGAGGCGTGGAATGCCCTGCCTGCAACAGGAGTAGACTCGCCCAGTTAAAGGGCGTTTGAATGGTCATTGGATAAACATGTGGATAATAATCGAATAGTGTAGGGCTTCAGATTGGTTTCACAGGTCGGCACAACATCGAGGGCCGAAGGGCCTGTGCTGCTCTGTAATGTTCGATGTTCTATATGGCCCTCGCTTTGAGGCCAACACAATTGCTCGTGAGTCCTTCAGCAGCAGTGTTAAGCCTAATCTAGGCTCCAGGCCCCCCGTTTCCAAAAAAGGCCCATGTTTTGTATGAGGGACACCAATGTGCTGTAGGCTATAATGTTGAGGGGAACTGGGGGACACGGTGGAGGGGAAGTAGGTCGGGATTGAGGGAAATTGGGAGAGTGTGTGGCGGAGGGGGAGAGAGTGGGGATGGGGGACACTGGGAGGGCAGGGAGAAAGGGTGGGTGATCGAGGAATACTGGGTGGGGGCTCGGGGTGGATGGTGAGGATTGAGGACACCGGGGCGGGAGTTGCAGGGAGAGAGGGTGCGGATTGAGGGTCACTGGGTGGAAAGAGGGTGGGGATTGACAGAGATGAGGGAGGTGGGTGGGGATTGAGGGAGACAGGTGGGGAGAGAGGATGGCAATCGAGGGACACCAAGGAGAGAGTGTGAGGATCAAGGGAGACCGGGGTGGGGATCGAGGGAGATGGGGGCGTGGGGAGAGAGAGGGTAAGAATCGAGGGGTTTGGGGAGAAGAGAGTGTGAGAATCAAGAGATACCGGGGGTGGGGAGAGCAAGTGAGAGAGGGTGAGGATCAAGGGAGATGAGGGTGGGGATTGAGGGACACTGAGGGGTGGGGAACGAGTGACACTGGGGTTGGGGGTGGAGAGAGAGGGTGGGAATTGAGGGGCACGGTGGCGGGGCCGGTGGGATGTTGGGGATCGAGGGACACCGGGAGGGTGGGGGAGGGTGGGGATCGAGGGACACGGAGTGGGGCGGTGGAAGGGGAGCGTGTGGGAGCATAGAGCAGAAACTAGACAACAAAGCCTGGTGAGTATGATTGGGAAAGACTGGGTGCCGGAAGATTGAGACCGCTGCTCTCGCTCAGCGAGTAATTTAAGGCTTTTTATTGTTTCCATATGTCCAACTGCGAGGGAGAGACAGAATCCACAGCAGGGCTATTAAAAACTCAGATTCCCATTAATTGGAGAGGCCTCCTTTCCCCAGGAACGTCATTTCCTCGGATACAGGAGCTGCCTGAGAAGAGAGGCTAGAGGCCTAACTGCATCTTGCGGTCTGATTTGATTAATCGGCTCTCATGTGGGGAGGAGGATTCGCCTCCGACAGCGCCCGCTCCCTCAGCGCTGACCCTCCGACAGCGCCCGCTCCCTCAGCGCCGACCCCCTGACAGCGCCCGCTCCCTCAGCACTGACCCTCCAACAGCACCCGCTCCCTCAGCACTGACCCTCCGACAGCACCCGCTCCCTCGAGACTGACCCTCCGACAGTGCCCGCTCCCCTCAGCACTGACCCTCCGACAGCGCCTGCTCCCTCAGCACTGACCCTCCAACAGCACCCGCTCCCTCAGGACTGACCCTCCGACAGCGCCCGCTCCCTCAGGACTGACCCTCCGACAGCGCCTGCTCCCTCAGCGCTGACCCTCCGACAGCGCCCCACTCCCTCAGGACTGACCCTCCGACAGCGCCCGCTCCCTCAGGACTGACCCTCCGACAGCGCCCGCTCCCTCAGGGCTGGCCCTCCGACAGCGCCCGCTCCCTCAGGACTGACCCTCCAACAGCGCCCGCTCCCTCAGCGCCAACCCCCTGACAGCGCCCGCTCCCTCAGGACTGACCCTCCGACAGCACCCGCTCCCTCAGGACTGGCCCTCCGACCCTCTGATTGGCGTGAATCCTACTGTTATGCTATGTGTGCTGTACATGAACTGAAGATGACACTATCATGCTCTGGGTTTAATCCTCATGGGCTCTGGGAAGGACAGGATGGGATATTTTCTGTGGGGGACATTGTGTACGTCGCTGGCATCATTCTGGCCAGGGTTCCATGCAACGACAAACAGAATGTTCCGGCAAAATCAGCTGCCCTCCTGTATTGCCACACATACTCATCTGAATGTTCCTCTGTACTGACTGTCTCACTCTCTGTCCATTTTTCTCTCTGTGTCTGTTGGACTCTCTATCTCTCTGTCTGTCTCTATCTCTCTGTCTGTCTCCATCTCTCTGTGTGTCTGGCTCTCTCTCTCTCTCCCTCTGTCCCGCGCTCTCCCTTAATTTCTCTGTATCTCTCTCGCTCGCTGTCTCTATCTCTCTGTTTCTCTCTCTGACTCTCTCTCTATCTGTGACTGTGTGTCTCTCTCTCTCTCTCTGTCCCTCTTTCTCTCTCTCCTTGACCCCCTCTCTCTCCCCCTCTCTTTGTCTGTCTCCCTTTCTCTCTCTCTGTCCATCCCTCTGTCACTCTCTCTCTGTCTCTCTTTCACTTTCTCCTTGACCCCCATCCCCCTTCCTTTCTCTCTCTCACTGAATGACTCTCTATTTATCTCTCTCTCCCTCTCTTGGTTCCATCCTCCCCCACTCTCTCTATCTCTCTCCCTTTCCCTTTCTCTCTCTGACACTGTCTGACTCTGCATTTTTCTCTCTCTCTCTCTCTCTCTATTTCTCTGTGCGTCTGGTTTTCTCTCTCTCTCTCTCTCTCTCTCTCTCTCTCTCTGTATCTCTGCCTCTCTCTCTTTGTCCTGCGCCACCACCTTTTCTCTCTCACTGCCTCTCTCTCTATTTCTCAGTGTCTCTGTCTATCCCTGTATATCAGTCTCCGTTCCCCCCTCTCTCCCTGTATCTCCCTGAGTCTGCATGGGTAGAGTTGAGAAATGCCAAGGGGCAAAAAGCATTAATTCGTGTCACGTTTGTAGATTCCCAAACTGTAGGGGATGATGTTGGGAATGGCATTAAACAGGAAATTAGTCATGTATGTGACAAGGGGATATAAGTGATGTTCGGTGTTGTCAGTCTGCGTATAGATCGAACAAATCAAATTAACCACAATGCCAGAGAGGAGGAATTCCTGCAGTGTGTACAGGATGGTTTTCCTGAGCAATATATGGATAAACCAGCAGGCCATCTTAGAGTGGGTACTGTGTAGTGAGAAGGGATTCATTGCTAATCTAGCTGTGCTCCACCCCTTGGGGAAGAGCGACCATAACAAAATAGGATCTTTTGTTATCAAGGTGGAAAGTGAGGTTCTGATGAAGGCTCTAGGCCCGAAACATCAGCTTTTGTGCTCCTGAGATGCTGCTGGGCCTGCTGTGTTCATCCAGCCTCACATTTCATTATCTTGGAAAGTGAGGTTGCTGGTTCGAGATTAGGGTGCTGACCCCGAGTAAAGCAAACATCGAGGATATGAGGCGTGCGTTGGCCTGGGTGGATTGGGGAGAGTTACTTAAAAGGATAGCAGAGGATAAGCGATGGCAAACATTCGAAGTGCGCTGGGAGATCTATAACAACTGTTTATTCCTGTCAGTCACAAAATCAAAATGGGTAAGAGGGCCGATCCATGCTTTATAAAGGAAATTAGAGATGGTATCCCATCCAAGGAAGAAGCATACCGACTGGCCAAGAAAAATAAAGCATCTGAAGATTGGGAGCAGTTTAGAATTCAGCAAAATGGGACCAAGGGATTGATTAAGATTGAAAGTAAGCTCGCTGAGAACATAAAAGATGGATGCTGAGATTTTCTGCAGGTACGCGAAGAGAAAGAGCTTGGTAGAGACAAATGTAGGTCCCCCCGGACAGAAACGGAGGAATGTATAATAGGGAACAAAGAAATAACAGGAACGGAGTGCCGTTTCGGCCTTTGCAGAAGAGGGCGCAGATCAGGTGCCAGAAAATGTTGGAGGATGCAAGATTTGGTGAGAGGGAAGAGCTGAGGGAGATCGGTATTAGGAGAGAAGTGGTGCTGAGCAAGATGTTGGGATTAAAAGCCAATAAACCCCCAGGGACGTGATAATCTGTATCCCAGAGCACTTAAGGAAGTAGTCATCAAGCTAGTAGATGCATCGTCCGGGATTCTATAGACTCCGCAGATCGGAAGGTGGCTCATGTCACTCCAATGCTCAAGAAGGGACGTAGAGAGAAAACAGGGAATTAATAGACCAGCGAGTGGGAAAATTCTTGAATCCATTATCAAGGATTTTAAAACAGAGCATTTAGAAAGCAGTGGCAGGGTGACACACACAGAGGCAGCATGGATTTATGAAGGAGACCTCATGCTTGGCAAATCTGTTGGAATTCTACGGAGATGTAACCAGTAGAGTTGACGAGGGGGAGCCGGTCGATGTGGTATAGTTGGACATTCAGAAAGTATTTGACAAAGACCCACATGAGAGACTAATGTGCACCTTTAAAGCGGGGGGAATGTATTGAGACGGACAGGAAACTGGGAGGCAGAGAGAGGGAATTAGCGAGCCCTTCTCAAGGTGGCAGACATTAAGTAGCGACCTGCCTCAGGGGTCGGCGCTGGGAGCCCAGATGTTCACAACATATTCTAATGACTTGGATGAAGAAACAAAATGTAACATCTCCAGGTTTGCAGATGATACTGAGTTGGGTTGGGAGGGTGAGCTGTGGCAAGGATGCAGAGGTCCTTCAGCATGGTCTGGACAGGTTGGGCGAGTGGGCCGACTTGGCATAATTTGGAGAAATGTGAGGTTATTCACTTTGGATTACCACCTTAATGGCTGTAAATTGGGAGAGCGGGGTGTGCAGTGGGATCTGGGTGTCCTTGTGCGCCAGCCACTGAAGCTAATGAAGGCCAAGGGTATGTTGGCCTTTATTCTGAGAGGTTTCGAGTGCGGGGGCAGGGACGTGTTCTGCAGGGTCTCAGTGAGGCGACTCCTTCAATATTGTGCGCAGTCTTGATCTCCGTTTCTGAGGCCCTGACGCTGTTGCTCTCGATGTAGAGCAGCTACGCTTTACCAAGCTGATTCTAGGGATTGCGGGGGCGGGGGGGGGGGGGGGGGGTGTAGTTTCGGACATATGAGGAGAAATTGACCAGGTTAGGATTGTCTTCGCTCGAGTTCAGAAGAATGAGGGGACTTATAAAAGTCTAACAGGACAGGACAGGGTAGATACAGGGAGGATGTGTGTGTCCAGAGCTAGGGATTCCAGTCTGAGGATTCTGGCAGACCATTTAGGACGGAGATTGGGAGACATTGCTTCACCCAAAGAGAGGTGAGCCTGTGGGCTTCATTACCCATGGGGTGTAGTTGATTTCAAAACTTGAATGTATTCACGAGGCAGCAAGATACAGGACTTGGGGTGTGTGGGATCGAAGGTTAGCTGTGAGCGCATGGAATACTTTGCCAGTGGAAGTCGTGGAAGCAGAGTCATTAGTGACATTTACGCAACTGCTGGACATGCACATGGACAGCAGTGAATTGAGGGGAATGTAGGTTAGGTTATTTTATTTTTGGTTTAGGAATATTCCACGGCACAACATCGTGGGCCGAAGGGCCTGTACTGTGCTGTACTTTCCTATGTTCTATGTTACAGGGAGAAAGCAGGATTAGGCTACTGAGTTAGGTGATCAGCCATGATGGTAACGGATAACAGAGCAGGTTTGAAGGGCCGGATGGCCTCCCCCTGCTCCTAGCTCCTATGTTTCTACATTTCTCTGTCTCTCTCTCTCTGTCTCTGTGTGTCTCTCTCACTCTGTCCATCTCTGTCTCTTTCCCTCCCCTCTCTCTCTCTCTCTCCCGATCTCTCTCTCTCTCCTGATCTGTCTCTCTCTCTCTCCCCCTTGTCTCTCTCTCTCTCTCTCTCTCTCTCTCTCCCTGTCTCTCTCTCTCTCCCCTTGTCTCTCCCTCTCTCTCTCTCTCTATCAGCTTGTCTCTATGTCTCTCTCTCTCTCTGTCACTCTCTGTTCCTCTGCCCCCTCTCTCTCTCTCACCCTGTCTCTCTCTCTCTCTCCCCCCCCGTCTCTCTCTCTCTCTCTCTCTCTACCCCCCCGTCTCTCTCTCTCTCTCCCCCCACCGTCTCTCTCTCTCTCTCGATTGACCTGTCTCTATGTCTCTCTCTCTCTCTGTCACTCTCTGTTCCTCTGCCCCCTCTCTCTCTCTCTCACCCTGTCTCTCTCTCTCTCTCTCTCTCCCCCCACCGTCTCGCTCTCTCTCTCTCTCTCCCGCCACCGTCTCTCTCTCTCTCTCGATTGACCTGTCTCTATGTCTCTCTCTCTCTCTGTCACTCTCTGATCTTTTGCCCCCTCTCTCTCTCTCTCTCTCACCCTGTCTCTCTCTCACTCTCTCTCTCTCTCCCCCACCGTCTCTCTCTCTCTCGATTGACCTGTCTCTATGTCTCCTCTCTCTCTCTGTTCCTCTGCCCCCCGCTCTCTCTGTCTCTCTCTCTCTCCCTTTCTCTGTCTCTCTCTGTCTCTCTCCATCTCTCTCTTTTCTCCCTGTCTTTCTGTCTCCCCCCCCCAACCTCTCTCACGCTCTCCCTTCTCTGTCGCTCTCTCTCTCTCTCCAGTCTCTGTCTCCGTCTCCATGCTCCGAGCAGGGAATGATTCTGTTGCCTTCAGCTGCCTCCCTCAGGCAGCTCCTGCTCAGCCCCACATCGCCACCCCAACCCGGATCCCTCCACCCAGGAGGTGTCTCTGTCCCTCGACCCAGACGGCCAGCGACAAACTCTCTCTGCCAGGAGTCCTTCCACACGCCCTCCACCCACCTCCAGCAGGGCTGGACTGCATTTACATGGCGCCGTCCAGGTTCAGTCAAGCCTGGCGAGCATCATTCACAGAAAACCCCGAGCCCGAGAGAGAAAGAGCGGGGTGGCCGGGGGGGGGGAGGGAGGTGGGGGGGGGTGGTTTGCGGGGACAGGGGGTCTATGGGGGTAGCGTGAGAATTCCCAAGTTTTGTTCCATAACCTCCCTTCCCCAGGCAGCTGAGGGGAAGCTCAAGCGGGCGGGATCGGAGGAGAGCACAGGTCTCGGAGGGTCATAGGAGGTGACAGAGATAGGGAGGGGGGTGTAGGGGGCTGGAGGGGGTGACGGAGATAGGGAGCGGGTTGTAGGGGGCTGGAGGGGGTGACAGAGATAGGGAGGGAGTGTGGGGCTGGAGGGGGTGACAGAGATAGGGAGGGGGTGTAGGGGGCTGGAGGGGGTGATGGAGATAGGGAGGGGGTGTAGGGGGGCTGGAGGGGTGACGGAGATAGGGAGGGGGTGTAGGGGGCTGGAGGGGGTGACGGAGATAGGGAGGGGGTGTAGGGGGCTGGAGGGGGTGACAGAGATAGGGAGGGGGTGTGGGGGCTGGAGGGGGTGACGGAGAAGGGAGGGGGTGTAGGGGGCTGGAGTGGGTGACGGAGATAGGGAGGGGGTGTAGGGGGCTGGAGGGGGTGACAGAGATAGGGAGCCGGTGTAGGGGGCTGGAGGGGGTGACAGAGATAGGGAGGGGGTGTAGGGGGCTGGAGGGGTGGACAGAGATAGGTAGGGGGTGTAGGGGGCTGGAGGGGTGGTTAGAGATAGGGAGGGGGTGTAGGGGGCTGGAGGGGGTACGGAGATAGGGAGGGGGTGTAGGGGGATGGAGGGGGTGACAGAGATAGGGAGGGGTGTGGGGGCTGGAGGGGGTGACGGAGATAGGGAGGGGGTGTAGGGGACTGGAGGGAGTGACGGAGATAGGGAGGGGGTGTAGGGGAATGGAGGGGGTGGTTAGAGATAGGGAGGGGGTGTGGGGCTGGAGGGGGTGACAGAGATAGGGAGCGGGTGTAGGGGGCTGGAGGGGCTACGGAGATAGGGAGGGGGTGTAGGGATGGAGGGGGTGACAGAGATAGGGAGGGGGTGCAGGAGGCGGGAGGGGGTGTCGGAGGCGGGAGGGGGTGTAGGAGGCTGGAGGGGGTGACGGAGATAGGGAGGGGGTGTAGGGGGCTGGAGGGGGTGTAGCCAGAAACTCCTGCAGTGTTTAATGGGGCGGACGCTGTAGAGGGAGCTTTACTCTGTATCTGGCCCTGTGCCATCCATTTCCAGTGCAGCTATCTCCCCCCAGGCCCCTCATGAGAGTGTCAGGGGGGTGTTGGGGTCATCGCTGAAGAACACAAGGCATGGTTTTGAAGGAAGCCCCTTTCTAACCACCCCGACCCTCCTCACTCCTCTCTGTTGGAGACTGGACAGACAGGAGAGAAGGGGGGGGGGGGGGGGCGCGGGGGGGTGGTTTGGGGGACGGGCGCCTGAGATGTTTTCTTTGTGGACTATTTCAGTCAGTGCCTGGGACCGCCCCTCGACCATACCCTCATCCCCCCCCACCCCACAAACTCCCCAGGACCCTTCCCCCAGCCCCAACACAGCAAGACTCAGGTTATCAGCATTCAGAGGTGGAACCCTTTCTCTTCACCCCCCCCCCACCTCAATTCCTCTCTCTCCCTCTCTCTCTCTCCCTCCCTCTCTCTGTTTGTCTGTTTCTCTTTGTCTCTCTCTGGCTGTCTTTCTCTCCCTCCCTCCCTCTCTCTCTCTGTTCTCTCTCTCTCTGTCTATATTTTTTCTGTCTGTCTCTCCTTCGCTTTCTCTCTCTCTCTCTCTATCTCTCTGTCTCTCTCTCTCTCTCTCTCTCTCCGCTCCCCACCCCCGTCTCTCAATTCTCTTTCTGTCTCTCTCTCTCTCTCCCTCCCTGCCCCTCTGTCTTTCTCTCTCTCTGTCCCTGTCTCAATCTCTCTCTCTCTGTCAGTCTCTCTCTCTCTGTTTTTTTTTCTCTCTCTCTCTCTGTCCCTGTCTCAATCTCTCTCCCCGTCTCTCTCTCTCTCTGTCTGTTGCTTTCTCTCCCACTCTCTCTCTCTCTCTCTCTCACTCTGTCTCAATATCTCATTCTCTCTCTCTCCGCTAAGTTGGTGTCTCTGTTTCTCCCTCCCCTCGCAGCTCACCCCTGCTGTATCTCTGCAGTCACTGTCTCTCTCTCTCTCCCCCTTCTCTCTCTCTCTCCTCTCTCTCTCTCTCTCTCTCTCTCTCTCTCTCTCTGTCGCCCTCCCCCTCTCTCTCCCCCTCTTGGCCCCTGGCTGATCTGAGAGTGCCGAGAATGTCTGACATGTCAGAGCATGGTAAGGAGGGGAGGGGTCCCTGGGTTATGGGGGGGTGCGGGGTATAGAAGGGAAGGGGGTGGGGATGGGGAGGGGATACAAGCCGTGAGGCCAAGGTGGTGTGTAGGGTGGGTGGGCTTTGCCAGCCTCACCCCCGCAGGTAGGAGGGCAATTCTTCCAGTCCCACCTCAAGTCCCTCAAGTCTGCTGATCTTTTTGCTGTTCCAATAGGGGTGTGCTCTCTCACGGTGCCCGCTCCCCTCAGCACTGACCCTCCGACAGCGCCCGCTCCCCTCGACACTGACCCTCCGACAGCGCCCGCTCCCCTCAGCACTGACCCTCCGACAGCGCCCGCTTCCCCTCGACACTGACCCTCCGACAGCGCCCGCTCCCTCAGCACTGAACCCTCCGACAGCGCCCGCTCCCCTCGACACTGACCCTCCGACAGCGCCCACTCCCTCAGCACTGACCCTCCAACAGCGCCCGCTCCCTCGGCACTGACCCTCCGACTGCGCCTGCTCCCCTCAGCACTGACCCTCCGACAGCACCCGCTCCCTTGGCACTGACCCTCGACAGCGCCCGCTCCCTCGACACTGACCCTCCGACAGCGCCCGCTCCCCTCGACACTGACCCTCCGACTGCGCCCGCTCCCTCAGCACTGACCCTCCGACAGCGCCCGCTCCCTTGGCACTTGACCCTCCGACAGCGCCCGCTCCCTCGGCACTGACCTTCCAACAGCACCCGCTCCCCTCGGCACTGACCCTCCGACAGCACCCGCTCCCTCGGCACTGACCTTCCAACAGCACCTGCTCCCCTCAGCACTGACCCTCCGACGGCGCCCGCTCCCCTCGGCACTGACCCTCCGACGGCGCCCGCTCCCCTCGGCACTGACCCTCCGACAGGCACGCCCTCTGTAGCCTGACCTCTGACATTCAAATTTGCCTCCACATGTTAACATCTCTGGAGAGGCCTAGTGGCTTTGGATCCCATTGAAAGACAGTGTTAAGGGCCGTGTGTTTTTTAGTGTGTTGAAATTTCTTTGTGAACGAGAAAAATATAGATTGTGAGCTGACAGAAGGTGTTGGTGGATCAGGAAATGAAATGAGAGTTTTTAAGGGACAGGGCCGTAATTAAACTGCACTAAAATAGCAGATTGGTAATATCTTGGCTTGTTTACATTTGCCAGTGCCAGCTTGTCCCCAAAACGTGTTCGCCTGCACACAACCTTAAATCACTCCCTCATCCTTTTTATTTTACTTTTGATTTTAGTTCTGACCGCCTCCCAGCCACCTCTCTGGCTCCTGAGGCCTATTGGCCAGCATGAGGCCTTCCAGACCCCTGTGAGCCTGAGGCTCGATTTTGTTCCACCGCCTCACTTCCTCCTGGGGGTGGTGTGCCGCCTGGCATGGTTGTTTCCAGGAGGCAGCGGTGAATTCGCTTTGAAACTCTTCCACACCATCT
>NW_026728592.1:5000-15000 GCF_030684315.1 Stegostoma tigrinum | reverse complement strand
ACCAAACTCTTTCCTGTCCTCTTGCTAACCGACCCCCCTTGCTGCCGGCTTTTCTCCAACATTCCTGCGGCTTTGACCTGTTTGTCAAGAGATACCATTATCAGCCTGGCTGGCAGGGGGCAGAGTTGCGGGGTACAGCCCTTGCAGGGCTGTCAAGGGTGTGTGGCGGGGTGTGGTGTCAGCGATTTATAACGATTCCGCGCTCCTTTGATGATTGCTCAGCGCGGCATGGTTCCCAGTGGATTGTCTCGGGAGACGGAGGGCTCGATCAATGGAGGTGATGCTATCCCAGCATTCCTGGAGGCTACGCAAGCCCTCTATCAGAGGCACTAGCTCATGGCTCCAACAGGGGGGTTTTCGCCACCCCTTTGGATGCTGGGATAGCTGTGCCACCATTCCTGCCACTCGTGCTTGATGGGGCAAGCAGGCTCTGTTGGACATTAGACACGGTCTTTTCCAATCTCCCTCTCCCACATGGAATGCCACGCACGGCTCTCCTCTCCCTATCCCACTGGGACTACGGTGCACAATTCCCATTTCCCTCTCCCACTGGGATTACCGTGCGCAGTTCCTGACTCCCTATCCCACTGGGAAAGCTGTGCGCAATTCTCATCTCCCAGTTCCCGGTCTCCGTGTTAAAGATTTGGCGGCACTGGAGAAGGCGCAGGAAAGATTGGCAAGGAAGATCCCAGGAATGAGAGGTTATAATGACAGGAGAAATATCAAACAGGCCTGAGGGCAGGGGCTATTGGGGGTCTCTTTATTCTTGCAATGTAGAGGAAGAGGGGGGCTCCGATCGAGGGATTTCAAACGACAGAGGACATTTCAACAGAGTCAATGGAGAGATGTTTCCATTTGAGGGGCAGATGGAAACCAGAACTAGGGAGAGGGCATCGATACCAGCCAGTGAGAAAAACACCACACCCTAACCGCCCACCCCCAAGAGGGAGCTCAAGAGGAATGTCTGCTCCTGTGGGGATGGGGTGGGGGGAGAATGAGGGACTTGTTCCAACAGTATGCCAATCCAACAGCCCTAACTCTCTGTCAGTGCCCGCTCCCTCAACACTGATCCTCCTTGAGCTAACCTCCTTGTTCTCTCCTCTCCCTCAGGATCACCGCAGTCCCAGCCTCTGGTCAGGAGTCTCTCCCTGGATCCTAACTCACACCTCGAAGGGCCTCAGGCCGAGCCTACCGGGTGTCCCAGAATCTCCGAGGAGATGCCAATGCCTTCCAAGAGACCGCCTGGCCTCAAACCTCAGGGTGAGTGATTTTCCTCAGCAATGAGCAGAATTGGCAGCAACACGAGTGATTTTCAAATCAGGGAGTCAAGATGAATTGATTGAAGATGCAGTGCTCAGCCCCCTCAGGGTAGGAAGCAACACACAGGGTCTGGGACGAAGTGCCACCCGTACTGCGCGCACACACACACATGCACGCACACGCACATGCAGACACACACACACACACACACACACACACACACACACTCTCACACTATCACACACTCACACACACACACAGACACACACACACACTATATCTGGCACCGCCTCCAGCCCGCTACACCCCCTCCCTATCTCCGTCTCCCCCTCCAGGCCCGTACACCCCCTCACAATCCCTGTCACACCCTCTAGCCTCCTACACCCCCTCCCTATCTCCGTCACCCCCACCAGGCCCCTACACCCCCTCACTAGCCCTGTCACCCCCTACAACCTCCTACACCCCCTCCCTATCTCTGTCACCCCCTCCAGCCTCCTACACCCCCTCCCTATCTCCGTCACCCCCACCAGGCCCCTACACCCCCTCACTAGCCCTGTCACCCCCTACAACCTCCTACACCCCCTCCCTATCTCCATCACCCCCTCCAGCCCCCTACACCCACTTCCTATCTCCGTCACCCCCTCCAGCCCCTACACCCCACCCTATCTCTGTCGCCCTGTACACCCCCTCCGCATTTCCGTCACCCACTCTGGCCCCCTACACCCCCTCTCGATCTCCGTCACCCCCTCCAGCCCCCTACACCCCCTCCCTATCTCCGTCACCCCCTCCAGCCCCCTACAACCCCTCCCTATCTCTGTCACCCCCTCCCTATTACTTTAAACCCCAAACTCTCTGACTAAGCCTGAATGGAGACACAGGATCAGATTCTGTCTGATTTGACTCTGGTTCTTTACCCCGTTCCCCCTCCATCCGTCTCCCCCTCTGGTTCTTTACCCGGTTCCCCCTCCATCCGTCTCCCGCCTCTGGTTCCTAACCCCGTTCCCCCTCCATCCGTCTCCCCCTCTGGTTCCTTTCCCCGTTCCCCCTCCATCCGTCTCCCCCTCTGGTTCCATACCCCGTTCCCTCTCCATCCGTCTCCCCCTCTGGTTCTTTACCCCGTTCCCCCTCCATCCGTCTCCCCCTCTGGTTCCTTACCCCGTTCCCCCTCCATCCGTCTCCCCCTCTGGTTCCATACCCCGTTCCCCCTCCATCCGTCTCCCCCTCTGGTTCTTTACCCCGTTCCCCCTCCATCCGTCTCCCCCTCTGGTTCCATACCCCATTCCCCCTCCATCCGTCTCCCTCTCTGGTTCCTTACCCCGTTCCCCCTCCATCCGTCTCCCCCTCTGGTTCCATACCCCATTCCCCCTCCATCCGTCTCCCCCTCTGGTTCCTTACCCCGTTCCCCCTCCATCCGTCTCCCCCTCTGGTTCCATACCCCGTTCCCCCTCCATCCGTCTCCCCCTCTGGTTCCTTACCCCGTTCCCCCTCCATCCGTCTCCCCCTCTGGTTCCTTACACCGTTCCCCCTCCATCCGTCTCCCCCTCTGGTTCCATACCCCGTTCCCCCTCCATCCGTCTCCCCCTCTGGTTCCATACCCCGTTCCCCCTCCATCCGTCTCCCCCTCTGGTTCCTTACCCCGTTCCCCCTCCATCCGTCTCCCCCTCTGGTTCCATACCCCGTTCCCCCTCCATCCGTCTCCCCCTCTGGTTCCTTACCCCGTTCCCCCTCCATCCGTCTCCCCCTCTGGTTCCATACCCCGTTCCCCCTCCATCCGTCTCCCCCTCTGGTTCCTTACCCCGTTCCCCCTCCATCCGTCTCCCCCTCTGGTTCCTTACCCCGTTCCCCCTCCATCCGTCTCCCCCTCTGGTTCCTTACCCCGTTCCCCCTCCATCCGTCTCCCCCTCTGGTTCCTTACCCCGTTCCCCCTCCATCCGTCTCCCCCTCTGGTTCCTTACCCCGTTCCCCCTCCATCCGTCTCCCCCTCTGGTTCTTTACCCTGTTCCCCCTCCATCCGTCTCCCCCTCTGGTTCCTTACCCCGTTCCCCCTCCATCCGTCTCCCCCTCTGGTTCCTTACCCCGTTCCCCCCTCCATCCGTCTCCCCCTCTGGTTCCTTACCCCGTTCCCCCCTCCATCCGTCTCCCCCTCTGGTTCCTTACCCCGTTCCCCCCTCCATCCGTCTCTCCCTCTGGTTCCTTACCCCGTTCCCCCTCCATCCGTCTCCCCCTCTGGTTCCTTACCCCGTTCCCCCTCCATCCGTCTCCCCCTCTGGTTCCTTACCCCGTTCCCCCTCCATCCGTCTCCGCCTCTGGTTCCGTACCCCGTTCCCCCTCCATCCGTCTCCCCCTCTGGTTCCTTACCCCGTTCCCCCTCCATCCGTCTCCCCCTCTGGTTCTTTACCCCGTTCCCCCTCCATCCGTCTCCCCCTCTGGTTCCTTATCCCGTTCCCCCCTCCATCCGTCTCCCCCTCTGGTTCCTTATCCCGTTCCCCCCTCCATCCGTCTCCCCCTCTGGTTCCATACCCCGTTCCCCCCTCCATCCGTCTCCCCCATTCCCCCTCCATCCGTCTCCCCCTCTGGTTCTTTACCCCGTTCCCCCTCCATCCGTCTCCCCCTCTGGTTCCTTATCCCGTTCCCCCCTCCATCCGTCTCCCCCTCTGGTTCCATACCCCGTTCCCCCTCCATCCGTCTCCCCCTCTGGTTCCATACCCCGCTCCCCCTCCATCCGTCTCCCCCTCTGGTTCTTTACCCCGTTCCCCCTCCATCCGTCTCCCCCTCTGGTTCCATACCCCGTTCCCCCTCCATCCGTCTCCCCCTCTGGTTCCTTACCCCGTTCCCCCTCCATCCGTCTCCCCCTCTGGTTCCTTACCCCGTTCCCCCTCCATCCGTCTCTCCCTCTGGTTCCTTACCCCGATCCCCCTCGATCCGTCTCCCCCTCTGGTTCCTTACCCCGTTCCCCCTCCATCCGTCTCCCCCTCTGGTTCCATACCCCGTTCCCCCTCCATCCGTCTCCCCCTCTGGTTCCTTACCCCGTTCCCCCTCCATCCGTCTCCCCCTCTGGTTCCTTACCCCGTTCCCCCCTCCATCCGTCTCCCCCTCTGGTTCTTTACCCCGTTCCCCCTCCATCCGTCTCCCCCTCTGGTTCTTTACCCTGTTCCCCCTCCATCTGTCTCCCGCCTCTGGTTCCTTACCCCGTTCCCCCTCCATCCGTCTCCCCCTCTGGTTCCTTACCCCGTTCCCCCTCCATCCGTCTCCCCCTCTGGTTCCTTACCCCGTTCCCCCTCCATCCGTCTCCCCCTCTGGTTCCATACCCCGTTCCCCCTCCATCCGCCTCCCCCTCTGGTTCTTTACCCCGTTCCCCCTCCATCCGTCTCCCCCTCTGGTTCCATACCCCGTTCCCCCTCCATCCGTCTCCCCCTCTGGTTCCTTACCCCGTTCCCCCTCCATCCGTCTCCCCCTCTGGTTCCTTACCCCGTTCCCCCTCCATCCGTCTCCCCCTCTGGTTCCATACCCCGTTCCCCCTCCATCCGTCTCCCCCTCTGGTTCCATACCCCGTTCCCCCTCCATCCGTCTCCCCCTCTGGTTCCATACCCCGTTCCCCCTCCATCCGTCTCCCCCTCTGGTTCCTTACCCCGTTCCCCCTCCATCCGTCTCCCGCTCTGGTTCCATACCCCGTTCCCCCTCCATCCGTCTCCCCCTCTGGTTCCTTACCCCGTTCCCCCTCCATCCGTCTCCCCCTCTGGTTCCTTACCCCGTTCCCCCTCCATCCGTCTCCCCCTCTGGTTCCTTACCCCGTTCCCCCCTCCATCCGTCTCCCCCTCTGGTTCCATACCCCGTTCCCCCTCCATCCGTCTCCCCCTCTGGTTCCATACCCCATTCCCCCTCCATCCGTCTCCCCCTCTGGTTCCTTACCCCGTACCCCCTCCATCCGTCTCCCCCTCTGGTTCTTTACCCTGTTCCCCCTCCATCCGTCTCCCCCTCTGGTTCCTTACCCCGTTCCCCCCTCCATCCGTCTCCCCCTCTGGTTCCTTACCCCGTTCCCCCCTCCATCCGTCTCCCCCTCTGGTTCCTTACCCCGTTCCCCCCTCCATCCGTCTCCCCCTCTGGTTCCTTACCCCGTTCCCCCCTCCATCCGTCTCCCCCTCTGGTTCCTTACCCCGTTCCCCCCTCCATCCGTCTCTCCCTCTGGTTCCTTACCCCGTTCCCCCTCCATCCGTCTCCCCCTCTGGTTCCTTACCCCGTTCCCCCCTCCATCCGTCTCCCCCTCTGGTTCCTTACCCCGTTCCCCCCTCCATCCGTCTCCCCCTCTGGTTCCTTACCCCGTTCCCCCTCCATCCGTCTCCCCCTCTGGTTCCGTACCCCGTTCCCCCTCCATCCGTCTCCCCCTCTGGTTCCTTACCCCGTTCCCCCTCCATCCGTCTCCCCCTCTGGTTCTTTACCCCGTTCCCCCTCCATCCGTCTCCCCCTCTGGTTCCTTATCCCGTTCCCCCCTCCATCCGTCTCCCCCTCTGGTTCCATACCCCGTTCCCCCTCCATCCGTCTCCCCCTCTGGTTCCATACCCCGCTCCCCCTCCATCCGTCTCCCCCTCTGGTTCTTTACCCCGTTCCCCCTCCATCCGTCTCCCCCTCTGGTTCCATACCCCGTTCCCCCTCCATCCGTCTCCCCCCGGTTCTTTACCCCATTCCCTCTCGATCCTTTTCCCACTTTAGTCACCCGCTCCCTACCTCGATCAGGACTATGTTTTACAAGGATATTGATTGAGGGGAGGGTTTGGAGGAGAGGGTTACACAGAGAAAGATAGAGAGAGCGAGAGAAAGAAACAGAGCGAGAGAGACAATTGTGTCTCAGTGGAAGAGAGAGGTCAGAGAGAGATAACCAGAGAAAGAGGTGATGAAAATAGTGAAGCTGGGGAAGAGAGACAGTAAAAGAGAGAGAGAAATTGGAATCACGGGCGCGGAGAGGAATGGGGAAAAGAGACCGCGATACGCTGCGGGAATGCAAGAAAGTGTGTGTCTGTGTGTGTCTGTGTGTGTGTGTGTGTGAGTCTGTGTCTGTGTGTGTGTGTGTGTGTGTGTGTGTGTGTGTGTGTGCCCGTGTGGGAGGGAGAGTGTGAGTCTGTGTGTGTGCGGGAGGGAGAGTGTGAGTCTGTGTGTGTGTGCGGGAGGGAGAGTGTGAGTCTGTGTGTGTGGGAGGGAGAGTGTGAGTCTGTGTGTGTGTGGGAGGGAGAGTGTGAGTCTGTGTGTGTGTGCGGGAGGGAGAGTGTGAGTCTGTGTGTGTGGGAGGGAGAGTGTGAGTCTGTGTGTGCGGGAGGGAGAGTGTGAGTCTGTGTGTGTGCCCGTGTGGGAGGGAGAGTGTGAGTCTGTGTGTGTGTGGGAGGGAGAGTGTGAGTCTCTGTGTGTGCCCGTGTGTGAGGGAGAGTGTGAGTCTGTGTGTGTGCGGGAGGGAGAGTGTGAGTCTGTGTGTGTGTGGGAGGGAGAGTGTGAGTCTGTGTGTGTGTGGGAGGGAGAGTGTGAGTCTGTGTGTGTGCGGGAGGGAGAGTGTGAGTCTGTGTGTGTGCCCGTGTGGGAGGGAGAGTGTGAGTCTGTGTGTGTGTGGGAGGGAGAGTGTGAGTCTGTGTGTGTGCCCGTGTGGGAGGGAGAGTGTGAGTCTGTGTGTGTGTGGGAGGGAGAGTGTGAGTCTGTGTGTGTGTGGGAGGGAGAGTGTGAGTCTGTGTGTGTGTGGGAGGGAGAGTGTGAGTCTGTGTGTGTGGGAGGGAGAGTGTGAGTCTGTGTGTGTGTGGGAGGGAGAGTGTGAGTCTGTGTGTGTGCGGGAGGGAGAGTGTGAGTCTGTGTGTGTGTGGGAGGGAGAGTGTGAGTCTGTGTGTGTGCCCGTGTGGGAGGGAGAGTGTGAGTCTGTGTGTGTGTGGGAGGGAGAGTGTGAGTCTGTGTGTGTGTGGGAGGGAGAGTGTGAGTCTGTGTGTGTGCGGGAGGGAGAGTGTGAGTCTGTGTGTGTGCCCGTGTGGGAGGGAGAGTGTGAGTCTGTGTGTGTGTGTGAGGGAGAGTGTGAGTCTGTGTGTGTGCGGGAGGGAGAGTGTGAGTCTCTGTGTGTGTGTGCGGGAGGGAGAGTGTGAGTCTGTGTGTGTGCGGGAGGGAGAGTGTGAGTCTCTGTGTGTGTGTGCGGGAGGGAGAGTGTGAGTCTGTGTGTGTGTGTGAGGGAGAGTGTGAGTCTGTGTGTGTGCCCGTGTGGGAGGGAGAGTGTGAGTCTGTGTGTGTGCGGGAGGGAGAGTGTGAGTCTGTGTGTGTGTGCGGGAGGGAGAGTGTGAGTCTGTGTGTGTGTGCGGGAGGGAGAGTGTGAGTCTGTGTGTGTGTGCGGGAGGGAGAGTGTGAGTCTCTGTGTGTGTGTGGGAGGGAGAGTGTGAGTCTGTGTGTGTGTGTGAGGGAGAGTGTGAGTCTGTGTGTGTGCGGGAGGGAGAGTGTGAGTCTGTGTGTGTGCCCGTGTGGGAGGGAGAGTGTGAGTCTGTGTGTGTGTGAGTGAGGGAGAGTGTGAGTCTGTGTGTGTGCGGGAGGGAGAGTGTGAGTCTGTGTGTGTGTGCGGGAGGGAGAGTGTGAGTCTGTGTGTGCAGGAGGGAGAGTGTGAGTCTGTGTGTGTGCCCGTGTGGGAGGGAGAGTGTGAGTCTGTGTGTGTGTGTGGGAGGGAGAGTGTGAGTCTGTGTGTGTGCGGGAGGGAGAGTGTGAGTCTGTGTGTGTGTGGGAGGGAGAGTGTGAGTCTGTGTGTGTGTGGGAGGGAGAGTGTGAGTCTGTGTGTGTGCCCGGGCGGGAGGGAGAGTGTGAGTCTGTGTGTGTGCGGGAGGGAGAGTGTGAGTCTGTGTGTGTGTGGGAGGGAGAGTGTGAGTCTGTGTGTGTGTTGGAGGGAGAGTGTGAGTCTGTGCCCGTGTGGGAGGGAGAGTGTGAGTCTGTGTGTGTGTGGGAGGGAGAGTGTGAGTCTCTGTGTGTGTGGGAGGGAGAGTGTGAGTCTGTGTGTGTGTGGGAGGGAGAGTGTGAGTCTGTGTGTGTGCCCGTGTGGGAGGGAGAGTGTGAGTCTGTGTGTGCCCGTGTGGGAGGGAGAGTGTGAGTCTGTGTGTGTGTGGGAGGGAGAGTGTGAGTCTGTGTGTGTGTGGGAGGGAGTGTGAGTCTGTGTGTGTGCGGGAGGGAGAGTGTGAGTCTGTGTGTGTGTGTGAGGGAGAGTGTGAGTCTGTGTGTGTGCGGGAGGGAGAGTGTGAGTCTGTGTGTGTGCCCGTGTGGGAGGGAGAGTGTGAGTCTGTGTGTGTGCGGGAGGGAGAGTGTGAGTCTGTGTGTGCCCGTGTGGGAGGGAGAGTGTGAGTCTCTGTGTGTGTGCGGGAGGGAGAGTGTGAGTCTGTGTGTGTGCCCGTGTGGGAGGGAGAGTGTGAGTCTGTGTGTGTGTGGGAGGGAGAGTGTGAGACTGTGTGTGCCCGTGTGGGAGGGAGAGTGTGAGTCTGTGTGTGTGTGGGAGGGAGAGTGTGAGTCTGTGTGTGTGGGAGGGAGAGTGTGAGTCTGTGTGTGTGGGAGGGAGAGTGTGAGTCTGTGTGTGTGCGGGAGGGAGAGTGTGAGTCTGTGTGTGTGTGGGAGGGAGTGTGAGTCTGTGTGTGTGTGGGAGGGAGAGTGTGAGTCTGTGTGTGTGCGGGAGGGAGAGTGTGAGTCTGTGTGTGTGTGTGAAGGAGAGTGTGAGTCTGTGTGTGTGCGCGAGGGAGAGTTTGAGTCTGTGTGTGTGCCCGTGTGGGAGGGAGAGTGTGAGTCTGTGTGTGTGCGGGAGGGAGAGTGTGAGTCTGTGTGTGCCCGTGTGGGAGGGAGAGTGTGAGTCTCTGTGTGTGTGCGGGAGGGAGAGTCTGTGTCTGTGTGTGTGCCCCTGTTGGAGGGAGAGTGTGAGTCTGTGCCCGTGTGGGAGGGAGAGTGTGAGTCCGTGTGTGTGTGGGAGGGAGAGTGTGAGTCTGTGTGTGTGCCCAGGCGGGAGGGAGAGTGTGAGTCTGTGTGTGTGTGTGTGAGGGAGAGTGTGAGTCTGTGTGTGTGCCCGTGTGGGAGGGAGAGTGTGAGTCTCTGTGTGTGTGCGGGAGGGAGAGTGTGAGTCTGTGTGTGTGTGGGAGGGAGAGTGTGAGTCTGTTTGTGTGCCCGTGTGGGAGGGAGAGTGTGAGTCTCTGTGTGTGTGCGGGAGGGAGAGTGTGAGTCTGTGTGTGTGTGGGAGGGAGAGTGTGAGTCTGTGTGTGTGCCCGTGTGGGAGGGAGAGTGTGAGTCTGTGTGCGTGTGTGAGGGAGAGTGTGAGTCTGTGTGTGTGTGGGAGGGAGAGTGTGAGTCTGTGTGTGCCCGTGTGGGAGGGAGAGTGTGTGTCTGTGTGTGTGTGTGAGGGAGAGTGTGAGTCTGAGTGTGTGTGGGAGGGAGAGTGTGAGTCTGAGTGTGTGCGGGAGGGAGAGTGTGAGTCTGAGTATGTGCCCGTGTGGGAGGGAGAGTGTGTGTCTGTGTGTGTGTGTGAGGGAGAGTGTGAGTCTGTGTGTGTGCCCGTGTTGGAGGGAGAGCGTGAGTCTGTGTGTGTGTGGGAGGGAGAGTGTGAGTCTGAGTGTGTGCCCGGGCGGGAGGGAGAGTGTGAGTCTGTGTGTGTGCGGGAGGGAGAGTGTGAGTCTGTGTGTGTGCCCGGGCGGGAGGGAGAGTGTGAGTCTGTGTGTGTGCCCGGGCGGGAGGGAGAGTGTGAGTCTGAGTGTGTGCCCGGGCGGGAGGG
>NW_026728591.1:0-39181 GCF_030684315.1 Stegostoma tigrinum | reverse complement strand
GGGTATATCGGTGTGTTACAGTGAGGGGTGTGGGGTGTATCGGTGTGTTACAGTGAGGGGTGTGGGGTGTATCGGTGTGTTACAGTGAGGGGTGTGGGGTGTATCGGTGTGTTACAGTGAGGGGTGTGGGGTGTATCGGTGTGTTACAGTGAGGGGTGTGGAGTATATCGGTGTGTTACAGTGAGGGGTGTGGGGTATATCGGTGTGTTACAGTGAGGGGTGTGGGGTGTATCGGTGTGTTACAGTGAGGGGTGTGGGGTGTATCGGTGTGTTACAGTGAGGGGTGTGGGGTGTATCGGTGTGTAACAGTGAGGGGTGTGGGGTGTATCGGTGTGTTACAGTGAGGGGTGTGGGGTGTATCGGTGTGTTACAGTGCGGGGTGTATCGGTGTGTTACAGTGAGGGGTGTGGGGTGTATCGGTGTGTTACAGTGAGGGGTGTGGGGTGTATCGGTGTGTTACAGTGAGGGGTGTGGGGTGTATCGGTGTGTTACAGTGCGGGGTGTATCGGTGTGTTACAGTGAGGGGTGTGGGGTGTATCGGTGTGTTACAGTGAGGGGTGTGGGGTGTATCGGTGTGTTACAGTGAGGGGTGTGGGGTATATCGGTGTGTTACAGTGAGGGGTGTGGGGTGTATCGGTGTGTTACAGTGAGGGGTGTGGGGTGTATCGGTGTGTTACAGTGAGGGGTGTGGGGTGTATCGGTGTGTTACAGTGAGGGGTGTGGGGTGTATCGGTGTGTTACAGTGCGGGGTGTATCGGTGTGTTACAGTGAGGGGTGTGGGGTGTATCGGTGTGTTACAGTGAGGGGTGTGGGGTGTATCGGTGTGTTACAGTGAGGGGTGTGGGGTGTATCGGTGTGTTACAGTGTGGGGTGTGTGGTGTATCGGTGTGTTACAATGAGGGGGTTGGGGTGTATCGGTGTGTTACAGTGAGGGGTCTGGGGTGTATCGGTGTGTTACAGTGAGGGGTGTGGGGTATATCAGTGTGTTACAGTGAGGGGTGTGGGGTGTATCGGTGTGTCACAGTGAGGGGTGTGGGGTGTATCGGTGTGTCACAGTGAGGGGTGAGGGGTGTATCGGTGTGTTACAGTGAGGGGTGTGGGGTGTATCGGTGTGTTACAGTGAGGGGTGTGTGGTGTATCGGTGTGTTACAGTGAGGGGTGTGGGGTGTATCGGTGTGTTACAGTGAGGGGTGTGGGGTATATCGGTGTGTTACAGTGAGGGGTGTGGGGTGTATCGGTGTGTTACAGTGAGGGGTGTGGGGTGTATTGGTGTGTTACAGTGAGGGGTGTGGGGTGTATCGGTGTGTTACAGTGAGGGGTGTGGGGTGTATCGGTGTGTTACAGTGAGGGGTGTGGGTTGTATCGGTGTGTTACAGTGAGGGGGTGTGGGGTGTATCGGTGTGTTACAGTGAGGGGTGTGGGGTGTATCGGTGTGTTACAGTGAGGGGTGTGGGGTGTATCGGTGTGTTACAGTCAGGGGTGTGGGGTGTATCGGTGTGTTACAGTGAGGGGTGTGGGGTGTATCGGTGTGTTACAGTGAGGGGTGTGGAGTATATCGGTGTGTTACAGTGAGGGGTGTGGGGTATATCGGTGTGTTACAGTGAGGGGTGTGGGGTGTATCGGTGTGTTACAGTGAGGGGTGTGGGGTGTATCGGTGTGTTACAGTGAGGGGTGTGGGGTGTATCGGTGTGTTACAGTGAGGGGTGTGGGGTGTATCGGTGTGTTACAGTGCGGGGTGTATCGGTGTGTTACAGTGAGGGGTGTGGGGTGTATCGGTGTGTTACAGTGAGGGGTGTGGGGTGTATCGGTGTGTTACAGTGAGGGGTGTGGGGTGTATCGGTGTGTTACAGTGTGGGGTGTATCGGTGTGTTACAGTGAGGGGTGTGGGGTGTATCGGTGTGTTACAGTGAGGGGTGTGGGGTGTATCGGTGTGTTACAGTGAGGGGTGTGGGGTGTATCAGTGTGTTACAGTGAGGGGTGTGGGGTGTATCGGTGTGTTACAGTGAGGGGTGTGGGGTGTATCGGTGTGTTACAGTGAGGGGTGTGGGGTGTATCGGTGTGTTACAGTGAGGGGTGTGGGGTGTATCGGTGTGTTACAGTGCGGGGTGTATCAGTGTGTTACAGTGAGGGGTGTGGGGTGTATCGGTGTGTTACAGTGAGGGGTGTGGGGTGTATCGGTGTGTTACAGTGTGGGGTGTGGGGTGTATCGGTGTGTTACAGTGAGGGGTGTGGGGTGTATCGGTGTGTCACAGTGAGGGGTGTGGGGTGTATCGGTGTGTTACAGTGTGGGGTGAGGGGTGTATCGGTGTGTTACAGTGTGGGGTGTGGGGTGTATCGGTGTGTTACAGTGAGGGGTGTGGGGTGTATCGGTGTGTTACAGTGAGGGGTGTGGGGTGTATCGGTGTGTCACAGTGAGGGGTGTGGGGTGTATCGGTGTGTCACAGTGAGGGGTGTGGGGTGTATCGGTGTGTTACAGTGCGGGGTGTATCAGTGTGTTACAGTGAGGGGTGTGGGGTGTATCGGTGTGTTACAGTGAGGGGTGTGGGGTATATCGGTGTGTTACAGTGAGGGGTGTGGGGTGTATCGGTGTGTCACAGTGAGGGGTGTGGGGTGTATCGGTGTGTTACAGTGTGGGGTGAGGGGTGTATCGGTGTGTTACAGTGAGGGGTGTGGGGTGTATCGGTGTGTTACAGTGAGGGGTGTGGGGTGTATCGGTGTGTTACAGTGAGGGGTGTGGGGTGTATCGGTGTGTTACAGTGAGGGGTGTGGGGTGTATCGGTGTGTTTCAGTGAGGGGTGTGGGGTGTATCGGTGTGTTACAGTGAGGGGTGTGGGGTGTATCGGTGTGTTACAGTGAGGGGTGTGGGGTATATCGGTGTGTTACAGTGAGGGGTGTGGGGTGTATCGGTGTGTTACAGTGTGGGGTGTGGGGTGTATCGGTGTGTTACAGTGAGGGGTGTGGGGTGTATCGGTGTGTTACAGTGAGGGGTGTGGAGTATATCGGTGTGTTACAGTGAGGGGTGTGGGGTGTATCGGTGTGTTACAGTGAGGGGTGCGGGGTGTATCGGTGTGTCACAGTGAGGGGTGTGGGGTGTATCGGTGTGTCACAGTGAGGGGTGTGGGGTGTATCGGTGTGTTACAGTGCGGGGTGTATCAGTGTGTTACAGTGAGGGGTGTGGGGTGTATCGGTGTGTTACAGTGAGGGGTGTGGGGTATATCGGTGTGTTACAGTGAGGGGTGTGGGGTGTATCGGTGTGTCACAGTGAGGGGTGTGGGGTGTATCGGTGTGTTACAGTGTGGGGTGAGGGGTGTATCGGTGTGTTACAGTGAGGGGTGTGGGGTGTATCGGTGTGTTACAGTGAGGGGTGTGGGGTGTATCGGTGTGTTACAGTGAGGGGTGTGGGGTGTATCGGTGTGTTTCAGTGAGGGGTGTGGGGTGTATCGGTGTGTTACAGTGAGGGGTGTGGGGTGTATCGGTGTGTTACAGTGAGGGGTGTGGGGTATATCGGTGTGTTACAGTGAGGGGTGTGGGGTGTATCGGTGTGTTACAGTGAGGGGTGTGGGGTATATCGGTGTGTTACAGTGAGGGGTGTGGGGTATATCGGTGTGTTACAGTGAGGGGTGTGGGGTGTATCGGTGTGTTACAGTGAGGGGTGTGGCGTGTATCGGTGTGTTACAGTGAGGGGTGTGGGGTGTATCGGTGTGTTACAGTGAGGGGTGCGGGGTGCATCGGTGTGTTACAGTGAGGGGTGTGGGGTGTATCGGTGTGTTACAGTGAGGGGTGTGGGGTATATCGGTGTGTTACAGTGTGGGGTGCGGGGTGTATCGGTGTGTTACAGTGAGGGGTGTGGGGTGTATCGGTGTGTTACAGTGAGGGGTGTGGGGTGTATCGGTGTGTTACAGTGTGGGGTGTGGGGTGTATCGGTGTGTTACAGTGAGGGGTGTGGGGTGTATCGGTGTGTTACAGTGAGGGGTGTGGAGTATATCGGTGTGTTACAGTGAGGGGTGTGGGGTGTATCGGTGTGTTACAGTGAGGGGTGCGGGGTGTATCGGTGTGTTACAGTGAGGGGTGTGGGGTGTATCGGTGTGTTACAGTGAGGGGTGTGGGGTGTATCGGTGTGTTACAGTGAGGGGTGTGGGGTATATCGGTGTGTTACAGTGAGGGGTGTGGGGTGTATCGGTGTGTTACAGTGAGGGGTGTGGGGTGTATCGGTGTGTTACAGTGAGGGGTGTGGGGTGTATCGGTGTGTTACAGTGAGGGGTGTGGGGTGTATCGGTGTGTTACAGTGAGGGGTGTGGGGTGTATCGGTGTGTTACAGTGAGGGGTGTGGAGTATATCGGTGTGTTACAGTGAGGGGTGTGGGGTATATCGGTGTGTTACAGTGAGGGGTGTGGGGTGTATCGGTGTGTTACAGTGAGGGGTGTGGGGTGTATCGGTGTGTTACAGTGAGGGGTGTGGGGTGTATCGGTGTGTAACAGTGAGGGGTGTGGGGTGTATCGGTGTGTTACAGTGAGGGGTGTGGGGTGTATCGGTGTGTTACAGTGCGGGGTGTATCGGTGTGTTACAGTGAGGGGTGTGGGGTGTATCGGTGTGTTACAGTGAGGGGTGTGGGGTGTATCGGTGTGTTACAGTGAGGGGTGTGGGGTGTATCGGTGTGTTACAGTGCGGGGTGTATCGGTGTGTTACAGTGAGGGGTGTGGGGTGTATCGGTGTGTTACAGTGAGGGGTGTGGGGTGTATCGGTGTGTTACAGTGAGGGGTGTGGGGTATATCGGTGTGTTACAGTGAGGGGTGTGGGGTGTATCGGTGTGTTACAGTGAGGGGTGTGGGGTGTATCGGTGTGTTACAGTGAGGGGTGTGGGGTGTATCGGTGTGTTACAGTGAGGGGTGTGGGGTGTATCGGTGTGTTACAGTGCGGGGTGTATCGGTGTGTTACAGTGAGGGGTGTGGGGTGTATCGGTGTGTTACAGTGAGGGGTGTGGGGTGTATCGGTGTGTTACAGTGAGGGGTGTGGGGTGTATCGGTGTGTTACAGTGTGGGGTGTGTGGTGTATCGGTGTGTTACAATGAGGGGGTTGGGGTGTATCGGTGTGTTACAGTGAGGGGTCTGGGGTGTATCGGTGTGTTACAGTGAGGGGTGTGGGGTATATCAGTGTGTTACAGTGAGGGGTGTGGGGTGTATCGGTGTGTCACAGTGAGGGGTGTGGGGTGTATCGGTGTGTCACAGTGAGGGGTGAGGGGTGTATCGGTGTGTTACAGTGAGGGGTGTGGGGTGTATCGGTGTGTTACAGTGAGGGGTGTGTGGTGTATCGGTGTGTTACAGTGAGGGGTGTGGGGTGTATCGGTGTGTTACAGTGAGGGGTGTGGGGTGTATCGGTGTGTTACAGTGAGGGGTGTGGGGTGTATCGGTGTGTTACAGTGAGGGGTGTGGGGTGTATCGGTGTGTTACAGTGCGGGGTGTATCAGTGTGTTACAGTGAGGGGTGTGGGGTGTATCGGTGTGTTACAGTGAGGGGTGTGGGGTGTATCGGTGTGTTACAGTGTGGGGTGTGGGGTGTATCGGTGTGTTACAGTGAGGGGTGTGGGGTGTATCGGTGTGTCACAGTGAGGGGTGTGGGGTGTATCGGTGTGTTACAGTGTGGGGTGAGGGGTGTATCGGTGTGTTACAGTGTGGGGTGTGGGGTGTATCGGTGTGTTACAGTGAGGGGTGTGGGGTGTATCGGTGTGTTACAGTGAGGGGTGTGGGGTGTATCGGTGTGTCACAGTGAGGGGTGTGGGGTGTATCGGTGTGTCACAGTGAGGGGTGTGGGGTGTATCGGTGTGTTACAGTGCGGGGTGTATCAGTGTGTTACAGTGAGGGGTGTGGGGTGTATCGGTGTGTTACAGTGAGGGGTGTGGGGTATATCGGTGTGTTACAGTGAGGGGTGTGGGGTGTATCGGTGTGTCACAGTGAGGGGTGTGGGGTGTATCGGTGTGTTACAGTGTGGGGTGAGGGGTGTATCGGTGTGTTACAGTGAGGGGTGTGGGGTGTATCGGTGTGTTACAGTGAGGGGTGTGGGGTGTATCGGTGTGTTACAGTGAGGGGTGTGGGGTGTATCGGTGTGTTACAGTGAGGGGTGTGGGGTGTATCGGTGTGTTTCAGTGAGGGGTGTGGGGTGTATCGGTGTGTTACAGTGAGGGGTGTGGGGTGTATCGGTGTGTTACAGTGAGGGGTGTGGGGTATATCGGTGTGTTACAGTGAGGGGTGTGGGGTGTATCGGTGTGTTACAGTGTGGGGTGTGGGGTGTATCGGTGTGTTACAGTGAGGGGTGTGGGGTGTATCGGTGTGTTACAGTGAGGGGTGTGGAGTATATCGGTGTGTTACAGTGAGGGGTGTGGGGTGTATCGGTGTGTTACAGTGAGGGGTGCGGGGTGTATCGGTGTGTCACAGTGAGGGGTGTGGGGTGTATCGGTGTGTCACAGTGAGGGGTGTGGGGTGTATCGGTGTGTTACAGTGCGGGGTGTATCAGTGTGTTACAGTGAGGGGTGTGGGGTGTATCGGTGTGTTACAGTGAGGGGTGTGGGGTATATCGGTGTGTTACAGTGAGGGGTGTGGGGTGTATCGGTGTGTCACAGTGAGGGGTGTGGGGTGTATCGGTGTGTTACAGTGTGGGGTGAGGGGTGTATCGGTGTGTTACAGTGAGGGGTGTGGGGTGTATCGGTGTGTTACAGTGAGGGGTGTGGGGTGTATCGGTGTGTTACAGTGAGGGGTGTGGGGTGTATCGGTGTGTTACAGTGAGGGGTGTGGGGTGTATCGGTGTGTTTCAGTGAGGGGTGTGGGGTGTATCGGTGTGTTACAGTGAGGGGTGTGGGGTGTATCGGTGTGTTACAGTGAGGGGTGTGGGGTATATCGGTGTGTTACAGTGAGGGGTGTGGGGTGTATCGGTGTGTTACAGTGAGGGGTGTGGGGTATATCGGTGTGTTACAGTGAGGGGTGTGGGGTATATCGGTGTGTTACAGTGAGGGGTGTGGGGTGTATCGGTGTGTTACAGTGAGGGGTGTGGCGTGTATCGGTGTGTTACAGTGAGGGGTGTGGGGTGTATCGGTGTGTTACAGTGAGGGGTGCGGGGTGTATCGGTGTGTTACAGTGAGGGGTGTGGGGTGTATCGGTGTGTTACAGTGAGGGGTGTGGGGTATATCGGTGTGTTACAGTGTGGGGTGCGGGGTGTATCGGTGTGTTACAGTGAGGGGTGTGGGGTGTATCGGTGTGTTACAGTGAGGGGTGTGGGGTGTATCGGTGTGTTACAGTGTGGGGTGTGGGGTGTATCGGTGTGTTACAGTGAGGGGTGTGGGGTGTATCGGTGTGTTACAGTGAGGGGTGTGGAGTATATCGGTGTGTTACAGTGAGGGGTGTGGGGTGTATCGGTGTGTTACAGTGAGGGGTGCGGGGTGTATCGGTGTGTTACAGTGAGGGGTGTGGGGTGTATCGGTGTGTTACAGTGAGGGGTGTGGGGTGTATCGGTGTGTTACAGTGAGGGGTGTGGGGTATATCGGTGTGTTACAGTGAGGGGTGTGGGGTGTATCGGTGTGTTACAGTGAGGGGTGTGGGGTGTATCGGTGTGTTACAGTGAGGGGTGTGGGGTGTATCGGTGTGTTACAGTGAGGGGTGTGGGGTGTATCGGTGTGTTACAGTGAGGGGTGTGGGGTGTATCGGTGTGTTACAGTGAGGGGTGTGGAGTATATCGGTGTGTTACAGTGAGGGGTGTGGGGTATATCGGTGTGTTACAGTGAGGGGTGTGGGGTGTATCGGTGTGTTACAGTGAGGGGTGTGGGGTGTATCGGTGTGTTACAGTGAGGGGTGTGGGGTGTATCGGTGTGTAACAGTGAGGGGTGTGGGGTGTATCGGTGTGTTACAGTGAGGGGTGTGGGGTGTATCGGTGTGTTACAGTGCGGGGTGTATCGGTGTGTTACAGTGAGGGGTGTGGGGTGTATCGGTGTGTTACAGTGAGGGGTGTGGGGTGTATCGGTGTGTTACAGTGAGGGGTGTGGGGTGTATCGGTGTGTTACAGTGCGGGGTGTATCGGTGTGTTACAGTGAGGGGTGTGGGGTGTATCGGTGTGTTACAGTGAGGGGTGTGGGGTGTATCGGTGTGTTACAGTGAGGGGTGTGGGGTATATCGGTGTGTTACAGTGAGGGGTGTGGGGTGTATCGGTGTGTTACAGTGAGGGGTGTGGGGTGTATCGGTGTGTTACAGTGAGGGGTGTGGGGTGTATCGGTGTGTTACAGTGAGGGGTGTGGGGTGTATCGGTGTGTTACAGTGCGGGGTGTATCGGTGTGTTACAGTGAGGGGTGTGGGGTGTATCGGTGTGTTACAGTGAGGGGTGTGGGGTGTATCGGTGTGTTACAGTGAGGGGTGTGGGGTGTATCGGTGTGTTACAGTGTGGGGTGTGTGGTGTATCGGTGTGTTACAATGAGGGGGTTGGGGTGTATCGGTGTGTTACAGTGAGGGGTCTGGGGTGTATCGGTGTGTTACAGTGAGGGGTGTGGGGTATATCAGTGTGTTACAGTGAGGGGTGTGGGGTGTATCGGTGTGTCACAGAGAGGGGTGTGGGGTGTATCGGTGTGTCACAGTGAGGGGTGAGGGGTGTATCGGTGTGTTACAGTGAGGGATGTGGGGTGTATCGGTGTGTTACAGTGAGGGGTGTGTGGTGTATCGGTGTGTTACAGTGAGGGGTGTGGGGTGTATCGGTGTGTTACAGTGAGGGGTGTGGGGTATATCGGTGTGTTACAGTGAGGGGTGTGGGGTGTATCGGTGTGTTACAGTGAGGGGTGTGGGGTGTATTGGTGTGTTACAGTGAGGGGTGTGGGGTGTATCGGTGTGTTACAGTGAGGGGTGTGGGGTGTATCGGTGTGTTACAGTGAGGGGTGTGGGTTGTATCGGTGTGTTACAGTGAGGGGGTGTGGGGTGTATCGGTGTGTTACAGTGAGGGGTGTGGGGTGTATCGGTGTGTTACAGTGAGGGGTGTGGGGTGTATCGGTGTGTTACAGTGAGGGGTGTGGGGTGTATCGGTGTGTTACAGTGAGGGGTGTGGGGTGTATCGGTGTGTTACAGTGAGGGGTGTGGAGTATATCGGTGTGTTACAGTGAGGGGTGTGGGGTATATCGGTGTGTTACAGTGAGGGGTGTGGGGTGTATCGGTGTGTTACAGTGAGGGGTGTGGGGTGTATCGGTGTGTTACAGTGAGGGGTGTGGGGTGTATCGGTGTGTTACAGTGAGGGGTGTGGGGTGTATCGGTGTGTTACAGTGCGGGGTGTATCGGTGTGTTACAGTGAGGGGTGTGGGGTGTATCGGTGTGTTACAGTGAGGGGTGTGGGGTGTATCGGTGTGTTACAGTGAGGGGTGTGGGGTGTATCGGTGTGTTACAGTGTGGGGTGTATCGGTGTGTTACAGTGAGGGGTGTGGGGTGTATCGGTGTGTTACAGTGAGGGGTGTGGGGTGTATCGGTGTGTTACAGTGAGGGGTGTGGGGTGTATCAGTGTGTTACAGTGAGGGGTGTGGGGTGTATCGGTGTGTTACAGTGAGGGGTGTGGGGTGTATCGGTGTGTTACAGTGAGGGGTGTGGGGTGTATCGGTGTGTTACAGTGAGGGGTGTGGGGTGTATCGGTGTGTCACAGTGAGGGGTGTGGGGTGTATCGGTGTGTTACAGTGTGGGGTGAGGGGTGTATCGGTGTGTTACAGTGTGGGGTGTGGGGTGTATCGGTGTGTTACAGTGAGGGGTGTGGGGTGTATCGGTGTGTTACAGTGAGGGGTGTGGGGTGTATCGGTGTGTCACAGTGAGGGGTGTGGGGTGTATCGGTGTGTCACAGTGAGGGGTGTGGGGTGTATCGGTGTGTTACAGTGCGGGGTGTATCAGTGTGTTACAGTGAGGGGTGTGGGGTGTATCGGTGTGTTACAGTGAGGGGTGTGGGGTATATCGGTGTGTTACAGTGAGGGGTGTGGGGTGTATCGGTGTGTCACAGTGAGGGGTGTGGGGTGTATCGGTGTGTTACAGTGTGGGGTGAGGGGTGTATCGGTGTGTTACAGTGAGGGGTGTGGGGTGTATCGGTGTGTTACAGTGAGGGGTGTGGGGTGTATCGGTGTGTTACAGTGAGGGGTGTGGGGTGTATCGGTGTGTTACAGTGAGGGGTGTGGGGTGTATCGGTGTGTTTCAGTGAGGGGTGTGGGGTGTATCGGTGTGTTACAGTGAGGGGTGTGGGGTGTATCGGTGTGTTACAGTGAGGGGTGTGGGGTATATCGGTGTGTTACAGTGAGGGGTGTGGGGTGTATCGGTGTGTTACAGTGAGGGGTGTGGGGTATATCGGTGTGTTACAGTGAGGGGTGTGGGGTATATCGGTGTGTTACAGTGAGGGGTGTGGGGTGTATCGGTGTGTTACAGTGAGGGGTGTGGCGTGTATCGGTGTGTTACAGTGAGGGGTGTGGGGTGTATCGGTGTGTTACAGTGAGGGGTGTGGGGTGTATCGGTGTGTTACAGTGAGGGGTGTGGGGTGTATCGGTGTGTTACAGTGAGTGGTGTGGGGTGTATCGGTGTGTTACAGTGAGGGGTGTGGGGTATATCGGTGTGTTACAGTGAGGGGTGTGGGGTGTATCGGTGTGTTACAGTGAGGGGTGTGGGGTGTATCGGTGTGTTACAGTGAGGGGTGTGGGGTGTATCGGTGTGTTACAGTGAGGGGTGTGGGGTGTATCGGTGTGTTACAGTGAGGGGTGTGGGGTGTATCGGTGTGTTACAGTGAGGGGTGTGGAGTATATCGGTGTGTTACAGTGAGGGGTGTGGGGTATATCGGTGTGTTACAGTGAGGGGTGTGGGGTGTATCGGTGTGTTACAGTGAGGGGTGTGGGGTGTATCGGTGTGTTACAGTGAGGGGTGTGGGGTGTATCGGTGTGTAACAGTGAGGGGTGTGGGGTGTATCGGTGTGTTACAGTGAGGGGTGTGGGGTGTATCGGTGTGTTACAGTGCGGGGTGTATCGGTGTGTTACAGTGAGGGGTGTGGGGTGTATCGGTGTGTTACAGTGAGGGGTGTGGGGTGTATCGGTGTGTTACAGTGAGGGGTGTGGGGTATATCGGTGTGTTACAGTGAGGGGTGTGGGGTGTATCGGTGTGTTACAGTGAGGGGTGTGGGGTGTATCGGTGTGTTACAGTGAGGGGTGTGGGGTGTATCGGTGTGTTACAGTGAGGGGTGTGGGGTGTATCGGTGTGTTACAGTGCGGGGTGTATCGGTGTGTTACAGTGAGGGGTGTGGGGTGTATCGGTGTGTTACAGTGAGGGGTGTGGGGTGTATCGGTGTGTTACAGTGAGGGGTGTGGGGTGTATCGGTGTGTTACAGTGTGGGGTGTGTGGTGTATCGGTGTGTTACAATGAGGGGGTTGGGGTGTATCGGTGTGTTACAGTGAGGGGTCTGGGGTGTATCGGTGTGTTACAGTGAGGGGTGTGGGGTATATCAGTGTGTTACAGTGAGGGGTGTGGGGTGTATCGGTGTGTCACAGTGAGGGGTGTGGGGTGTATCGGTGTGTCACAGTGAGGGGTGAGGGGTGTATCGGTGTGTTACAGTGAGGGGTGTGGGGTGTATCGGTGTGTTACAGTGAGGGGTGTGTGGTGTATCGGTGTGTTACAGTGAGGGGTGTGGGGTGTATCGGTGTGTTACAGTGAGGGGTGTGGGGTATATCGGTGTGTTACAGTGAGGGGTGTGGGGTGTATCGGTGTGTTACAGTGAGGGGTGTGGGGTGTATCGGTGTGTTACAGTGAGGGGTGTGGGGTGTATCGGTGTGTTACAGTGAGGGGTGTGGGGTGTATCGGTGTGTTACAGTGAGGGGTGTGGGTTGTATCGGTGTGTTACAGTGAGGGGGTGTGGGGTGTATCGGTGTGTTACAGTGAGGGGTGTGGGGTGTATCGGTGTGTTACAGTGAGGGGTGTGGGGTGTATCGGTGTGTTACAGTGAGGGGTGTGGGGTGTATCGGTGTGTTACAGTGAGGGGTGTGGGGTGTATCGGTGTGTTACAGTGAGGGGTGTGGGGTATATCGGTGTGTTACAGTGTGGGGTGTATCGGTGTGTTACAGTGAGGGGTGTGGGGTGTATCGGTGTGTTACAGTGAGGGGTGTGGGGTATATCGGTGTGTTACAGTGTGGGGTGTATCGGTGTGTTACAGTGAGGGGTGTGGGGTGTATCGGTGTGTTACAGTGAGGGGTGTGGGGCGTATCGGTGTGTTACAGTGAGGGGTGTGGGGTATATCGGTGTGTTACAGTGTGGGGTGTGGGGTGTATCGGTGTGTTACAGTGAGGGGTGTGGGGTGTATCGGTGTGTTACAGTGAGGGGTGTGGGGTGTATCGGTGTGTTACAGTGAGGGGTGTGGGGTGTATCGGTGTGTTACAGTGAGGGGTGTGGGGTGTATCGGTGTGTTACAGTGAGGGGTGTGGGGTGTATCGGTGTGTTACAGTGAGGGGTGTGGGGTGTATCGGTGTGTTACAGTGAGGGGTGTGGAGTATATCGGTGTGTTACAGTGAGGGGTGTGGGGTATATCGGTGTGTTACAGTGAGGGGTGTGGGGTGTATCGGTGTGTTACAGTGAGGGGTGTGGGGTGTATCGGTGTGTAACAGTGAGGTGTGTGGGGTGTATCGGTGTGTTACAGTGAGGGGTGTGGGGTGTATCGGTGTGTTACAGTGAGGGGTGTGGGGTGTATCGGTGTGTTACAGTGAGGGGTGTGGGGTGTATCGGTGTGTTAAGGGTGCGGGGTGTATCAGTGTGTTACAGTGAGGGGTGTGGGGTGTATCGGTGTGTTACAGTGAGGGGTGTGGGGTATATCGGTGTGTTACAGTGAGGGGTGTGGGGTGTATCGGTGTGTTACAGTGAGGGGTGTGGGGTGTATCGGTGTGTTACAGTGTGGGGTGTGGGGTGTATCGGTGTGTTACAGTGAGGGGTGTGGGGTGTATCGGTGTGTTACAGTGCGGGGTGTATCAGTGTGTTACAGTGAGGGGTGTGGGGTGTATCGGTGTATCACAGTGAGGGGTGTGGGGTGTATCGGTGTGTTATCAGTGAGGGGTGAGGGGTGTATCGGTGTGTTACAGTGAGGGGTGTGGGGTGTATCGGTGTGTTACAGTGAGGGGTGTGGGGTGTATCGGTGTGTTACAGTGAGGGGTGTGGGGTGTATCGGTGTGTTACAGTGAGGGGTGTGGGGTGTATCGGTGTGTTATAGTGAGGGGTGTGGGGTGTATCGGTGTGTTACAGTGAGTGGTGTGGGGTGTATCGGTGTGTTACAGTGAGGGGGTGTGGGGTGTATCGGTGTTGTACAGTGAGGGGTGTGGGGTGTATTCGTGTGTTACAGTGAGGGGTGTGGGGTATATCGGTGTGTTACAGTGTGGGGTGTATCGGTGTGTTACAGTGAGGGGTGTGGGGTGTATCGGTGTGTTACAGTGAGGGGTGTGGGGTGTATCGGTGTGTTACAGTGAGGGGTGTGGGGTGTATCGGTGTGTTACAGTGAGGGGTGTGGGGTGTATCAGTGTGTTACAGTGAGGGGTGTATCGGTGTGTTACAGTGAGGGGTGTGGGGTGTATCGGTGTGTTACAGTGAGGGGTGTGGGGTGTATCGGTGTGTTACAGTGAGGGGTGTGGGGTGTATCGGTGTGTTACAGTGAGGGGTGTGGGGTGTATCGGTGTGTTACAGTGAGGGGTGTGGGGTATATCGGTGTGTTACAGTGTGGGGTGTGGGGTGTATCGGTGTGTTACAGTGAGGGGTGTGGGGTGTATCGGTGTGTTACAGTGAGGGGTGTGGGGTGTATCGGTGTGTTACAGTGAGGGGTGTGGGGTGTATCGGTGTGTTATAGTGAGGGGTGTGGGGTGTATCGGTGTGTTACAGTGAGTGGTGTGGGGTGTATCGGTGTGTTACAGTGAGGGGGTGTGGGGTGTATCGGTGTGTTACAGTGAGGGGTGTGGGGTGTATTCGTGTGTTACAGTGAGGGGTGTGGGGTATATCGGTGTGTTACAGTGTGGGGTGTATCGGTGTGTTACAGTGAGGGGTGTGGGGTGTATCGGTGTGTTACAGTGAGGGGTGTGGGGTGTATCGGTGTGTTACAGTGAGGGGTGTGGGGTGTATCGGTGTGTTACAGTGAGGGGTGTGGGGTATATCGGTGTGTTACAGTGTGGGGTGTATCGGTGTGTTACAGTGAGGGGTGTGGGGTGTATCGGTGTGTTACAGTGAGGGGTGTATCGGTGTGTTACAGTGAGGGGTGTGGGGTGTATCGGTGTGTTACAGTGAGGGGTGTGGGGTGTATCGGTGTGTTACAGTGAGGGGTGTGGGGTGTATCGGTGTGTTACAGTGAGGGGTGTGGGGTATATCGGTGTGTTACAGTGTGGGGTGTGGGGTGTATCGGTGTGTTATCAGTGAGGGGTGAGGGGTGTATCGGTGTGTTACAGTGAGGGGTGTGGGGTGTATCGGTGTGTTACAGTGAGGGGTGTGGGGTGTATCGGTGTGTTACAGTGAGGGGTGTGGGGTGTATCGGTGTGTTACTTTGAGCGGTGTGGGGTGTATCGGTGTGTTATAGTGAGGGGTGTGGGGTGTATCGGTGTGTTACAGTGAGTGGTGTGGGGTGTATCGGTGTGTTACAGTGAGGGGGTGTGGGGTGTATCGGTGTGTTACAGTGAGGGGTGTGGGGTGTATTCGTGTGTTACAGTGAGGGGTGTGGGGTATATCGGTGTGTTACAGTGTGGGGTGTATCGGTGTGTTACAGTGAGGGGTGTGGGGTGTATCGGTGTGTTACAGTGAGGGGTGTGGGGTGTATCGGTGTGTTACAGTGAGGGGTGTGGGGTGTATCGGTGTGTTACAGTGAGGGGTGTGGGGTGTATCGGTGTGTTACAGTGAGGGGTGTATCGGTGTGTTACAGTGAGGGGTGTGGGGTGTATCGGTGTGTTACAGTGAGGGGTGTGGGGTGTATCGGTGTGTTACAGTCAGGGGTGTGGGGTGTATCGGTGTGTTACAGTGAGGGGTGTGGGGTGTATCGGTGTGTTACAGTGAGGGGTGTGGGGTATATCGGTGTGTTACAGTGTGGGGTGTGGGGTGTATCGGTGTGTTACAGTGAGGGGTGTGGGGTGTATCGGTGTGTTACAGTGAGGGGTGTGGGGTGTATCGGTGTGTTACAGTGAGGGGTGTGGGGTGTATCGGTGTGTTATAGTGAGGGGTGTGGGGTGTATCGGTGTGTTACAGTGAGTGGTGTGGGGTGTATCGGTGTGTTACAGTGAGGGGGTGTGGGGTGTATCGGTGTGTTACAGTGAGGGGTGTGGGGTGTATTCGTGTGTTACAGTGAGGGGTGTGGGGTATATCGGTGTGTTACAGTGTGGGGTGTATCGGTGTGTTACAGTGAGGGGTGCGGGGTGTATCGGTGTGTTACAGTGAGGGGTGTGGGGTGTATCGGTGTGTTACAGTGAGGGGTGTGGGGTGTATCGGTGTGTTACAGTGAGGGGTGTGGGGTATATCGGTGTGTTACAGTGTGGGGTGTATCGGTGTGTTACAGTGAGGGGTGTGGGGTGTATCGGTGTGTTACAGTGAGGGGTGTATCGGTGTGTTACAGTGAGGGGTGTGGGGTGTATCGGTGTGTTACAGTGAGGGGTGTGGGGTGTATCGGTGTGTTACAGTGAGGGGTGTGGGGTGTATCGGTGTGTTACAGTGAGGGGTGTGGGGTATATCGGTGTGTTACAGTGTGGGGTGTGGGGTGTATCGGTGTGTTACAGTGAGGGGTCTGGGGTGTATCGGTGTGTTACAGTGAGGGGTGTGGGGTATATCGGTGTGTTACAGTGAGGGGTGTGGGGTGTATCGGTGTGTTACAGTGAGGGGTGTGGGGTGTATCGGTGTGTTACAGTGAGGGGTGTGGGGTCTATCGGTGTGTTACAGTGAGGGGTGTGGGGTATATCGGTGTGTTACAGTGAGGGGTGTGGGGTCTATCGGTGTGTTACAGTGAGGGGTGTGGGGTATATCGGTGTGTTACAGTGAGGGGTGTGGGGTATATCGGTGTGTTACAGTGAGGGGTGTGGGGTCTATCGGTGTGTTACAGTGAGGGGTGTGGGGTGTATCGGTGTGTTACAGTGTGGGGTATATCGCTGTGTTACAGTGAGGGGTACGGGGTGTCTCGGTGTTTTACAGTGAGGGGTGTGGGGTGTATCGGTGTGTTACAGTGTGGGGTATATCGGTGTGTTACAGTGAGGGGTACGGGGTGTCTCGGTGTGTTACAGTGAGGGGTGTGGGGTGTATCGGTGTGTTACAGTGAGGGGTACGGGGTGTCTCGGTGTGTTACAGTGAGGGGTGTGGGGTGTATCGGTGTGTTACAGTGAGGGGTGTGGGGTGTATCGGTGTGTTACAGTGAGGGGTGTGGGGTATATCGGTGTGTTACACTGAGGTGTGTGGGGTGTATCGGTGTGTTACAGTGAGGGGTGTGGGGTGTATCGGTGTGTTACAGTGAGGGGTGTGGGGTATATCGGTGTGTTACAGTGAGGGGTGTGGGGTGTATCGGTGTGTTACAGTGAGGGGTGTGGGGTGTATCGGTGTGTTACAGTGAGGGGTGTGGGGTGTATCGGTGTGTTACAGTGAGGGGTGTGGGGTGTATCGGTGTGTTACAGTGAGGGGTGTATCGGTGTGTTACTGTGAGGGGTGTGGGGTATATCGGTGTGTTACAGTGAGGGGTGTGGGGTGTATCGGTGTGTTACAGTGAGGGGTGTGGGGTGTATCGGTGCGTTACAGTGAGGGGGTGTGGGGTGTATCGGTGCGTTACAGTGAGGGGTGTGGGGTGTATCGGTGTGTTACAGTGAGGGGTGTGGGGTGTATCGGTGTGTTACAGTGAGGGGTGTGGGGTGTATCGGTGTGTTACAGTGAGGGGTGTGGGGTATATCGGTGTGTTACAGTGAGGGGTATATCGGTGTGTTACAGTGAGGGGTGTGGGGTATATCGGTGTGTTACAGTGAGGGGTGTGGGGTGTATCGGTGTGTTACAGTGAGGGGTGTGGGGTGTATCGGTGTGTTACAGTGAGGGGTGTGGGGTGTATCGGTGTGTTACAGTGTGGGGTATATCGCTGTGTTACAGTGAGGGGTACGGGGTGTCTCGGTGTGTTACAGTGAGGGGTGTGGGGTGTATCGGTGTGTTACAGTGTGGGGTATATCGGTGTGTTACAGTGAGGGGTACGGGGTGTCTCGGTGTGTTACAGTGAGGGGTGTGGGGTGTATCGGTGTGTTACAGTGAGGGGTACGGGGTGTCTCGGTGTGTTACAGTGAGGGGTGTGGGGTGTATCGGTGTGTTACAGTGAGGGGTGTGGGGTGTATCGGTGTGTTACAGTGAGGGGTGTGGGGTGTATCGGTGTGTTACAGTGAGGGGTGTGGGGTATATCGGTGTGTTACACTGAGGTGTGTGGGGTGTATCGGTGTGTTACAGTGAGGGGTGTGGGGTGTATCGGTGTGTTACAGTGAGGGGTGTGGGGTGTATCGGTGTGTTACAGTGAGGGGTGTGGGGTGTATCGGTGTGTTACAGTGAGGGGTGTGGGGTATATCGGTGTGTTACAGTGAGGGGTGTGGGGTGTATCGGTGTGTTACAGTGAGGGGTGTGGGGTGTATCGGTGTGTTACAGTGAGGGGTGTGGGGTGTATCGGTGTGTTACAGTGAGGGGTGTATCGGTGTGTTACAGTGAGGGGTGTGGGGTATATCGGTGTGTTACAGTGAGGGGTGTGGGGTGTATCGGTGTGTTACAGTGAGGGGTGTGGCGTGTATCGGTGCGTTACAGTGAGGGGTGTGGGGTGTATCGGTGCGTTACAGTGAGGGGGTGTGGGGTGTATCGGTGCGTTACAGTGAGGGGTGTGGGGTGTATCGGTGTGTTACAGTGAGGGGTGTGGGGTGTATCGGTGTGTTACAGTGAGGGGTGTGGGGTGTATCGGTGTGTTACAGTGAGGGGTGTGGGGTATATCGGTGTGTTACAGTGAGGGGTATATCGGTGTGTTACAGTGAGGGGTGTGGGGTATATCGGTGTGTTACAGTGAGGGGTGTGGGGTGTATCGGTGTGTTACAGTGAGGGGTGTTGGGTGTATCGGTGTGTTACAGTGAGGGGTGTGGGGTGTATCGGTGCGTTACAGTGAGGGGTGTGGGGTGTATCGGTGTGTTACAGTGAGGGGTGTGGGGTGTATCGGTGTGTTACAGTGAGGGGTGTATCGGTGTGTTACAGTGAGGGGTGTGGGGTGTATCGGTGTGTTACAGTGAGGGGTGTGGGGTGTATCGGTGTGTTACAGTGAGGGGTGTGGGGTGTATCGGTGTGTTACAGTGAGGGGTGTGGGGAGTATCGGTGTGTTACAGTGAGGGGTGTGGGGTGTATCGGTGTGTTACAGTGAGGGGTGTGGGGAGTATCGGTGTGTTACAGTGAGGGGTGTGGGGTGTATCGGTGTGTTACATTGAGGGGTGTGGGGTGTATCGGTGTGTTACAGTGAGGGGTGTGGGGTATATCGGTGTGTTACAGTGAGGGGTGTGGGGTATATCGGTGTGTTACAGTGAGGGGTGTGGGGTGTATCAGTGTGTTACAGTGAGAGGTGTGGGATGTATCGGTGTGTTACAGTGAGGGGTGTGGGGTGTATCGGTGTGTTACAGTGAGGGGTGTGGGGTGTATCGGTGTGTTACAGTGAGGGGTGTGGGGTGTATCGGTGTGTTACAGTGAGGGGTGTGGGGTATATCGGTGTGTTACAGTGAGGGGTGTGGGGTGTATCGGTGTGTTACAGTGTGGGGTGTATCGGTGTGTTACAGTGAGGGGTGTGGGGTGTATCGGTGTGTTACAGTGAGGGGTGTGGGGTATATCGGTGTGTTACAGTGAGGGGTGTGGGGTGTATCGGTGTGTTACAGTGAGGGGTGTGGGGTATATCGGTGTGTTACAGTGAGGGGTGTGGGGTGTATCGGTGTGTTACAGTGAGGGGTGTGGGGTGTATCGGTGTGTTACAGTGAGGGGTGTGGGGTGTATCGGTGTGTTACAGTGAGGGGTGTGGGGTGTATCGGTGTGTTACAGTGTGGGGTGTATCGGTGTGTTACAGTGAGGGGTGTGGGGTGTATCGGTGTTTTACAGTGTGGGGTGTATCGGTGTGTTACAGTGAGGGGTGTGGGGTGTATCGGTGTGTTACAGTGAGGGGTGTGGGGTATATCGGTGTGTTACAGTGAGGGGTGTGGGGTGTATCGGTGTGTTACAGTGAGGGGTGTGGGGTGTATCGGTGTGTTACAGTGAGGTGTGTGGGGTGTATCGGTGTGTTACAGTGAGGGGTGTGGGGTGTATCGGTGTGTTACAGTGAGGGGTGTGGGGTGTATCGGTGTGTTACAGTGAGGGGTGTGGGGTGTATCGGTGTGTTACAGTGAGGGGTGTGGGGTGTATCGGTGTGTTACAGTGAGGGGTGTGGGGTGTATCGGTGTGTTACAGTGTGGGGTGTATCGGTGTGTTACAGTGAGGGGTGTGGGGTGTATCGGTGTGTTACAGTGTGGGGTGTATCGGTGTGTTACAGTGAGGGGTGTGGGGTGTATCGGTGTGTTACAGTGAGGGGTGTGGGCTATATCGGTGTGTTACAGTGAGGGGTGTGGGGTGTATCGGTGTGTTACAGTGAGGGGTGTGGGGTGTATCGGTGTGTTACAGTGAGGGGTGTGGGGTATATCGGTGTGTTACAGTGAGGGGTGTGGGGTGTATCGGTGTGTTACAGTGAGGGGTGTGGGGTGTATCGGTGTGTTACAGTGAGGGGTGTGGGGTGTATCGGTGTGTAACAGTGAGGGGTGTGGGGTGTATCGGTGTTTTACAGTGAGGGGTGTGGGGTGTATCGGTGTGTTACAGTGAGGGGTGTGGGGTATATCGGTGTGTTACAGTGAGGGGTGTGGGGTATATCGGTGTGTTACAGTGAGGGGTGTGGGGTGTATCGGTGTGTTACAGTGAGGGGTGTGGGGTGTATCGGTGTGTTACAGTGAGGGGTGTGGGGTGTATCGGTGTGTTACAGTGAGGGGTGAGGGGTGTATCGGTGTCTTACAGTGAGGGGTGTGGGGTGTATCGGTGTGTTACAGTGAGGGGTGTGGGGTGTATCCGTGTGTTACAGTGAGGGGTGCGGGGTGTATCGGTGTGTTACAGTGAGGGGTGTGGGGTGTATCGGTGTGTTACAGTGAGGGGTGTGGGGTGTATCGGTGTGTTACCGTGAGGGGTGTGGGGTATATCGGTGTGTTACAGTGAGGGGTGTGGGGTGTATCGGTGTGTTACAGTGAGGGGTGTGGGGTGTATCGGTGTGTTACAGTGAGGGGTGTGGGGTCTATCGGTGTGTTACACTGAGGGGTGTGGGGTGTATCGGTGTGTTACAGTGTGGGGTGTATCGGTGTGTTACAGTGAGGGGTGTGGGGTCTATCGGTGTGTTACAGTGAGGGGTGTGGGGTATATCGGTGTGTTACAGTGTGGGGTGTATCGGTGTGTTACAGTGAGGGGTGTGGGGTGTATCGGTGTGTTACAGTGAGGGGTGTGGGGTGTATCGGTGTGTTACAGTGAGGGGTGTGGGGTGTATCGGTGTGTTACAGTGAGGGGTGTGGGGTATATCGGTGTGTTACAGTGTGGGGTGTGGGGTGTATCGCTGTGTTACAGTGAGGGGTGTGGGGTGTATCGGTGTGTTACAGAGAGGGGTGTGGGGTGTATCGCTGTGTTACAGTGAGGGGTGTGGGGTGTATCGCTGTGTTACAGTGAGGGGTGCGGGGTATATCGGTGTGTTACAGTGAGGGGTGTGGGGTGTATCGGTGTGTTACAGTGAGGGGTGTGGGGTGTATCGGTGTGTTACAGTGAGGGGTGCGGGGTATATCGGTGTGTTACAGTGAGGGGTGTGGGGTGTATCGGTGTGTTACAGTGAGGGGTGTATCGCTGTGTTACAGTGAGGGGTGCGGGGTGTATCGCTGTGTTACAGTGAGGGGTGCGGGGTGTATCGGTGTGTTACAGTGAGGGGTGCGGGGTGTATCGGTGTGTTTTAGTGAGGGGTGTGGGGTATATCGGTGTGTTACAGTGAGAGGTGTGGGGTGTATCGGTGTGTTACAGTGAGGGGTGTGGGGTGTATCGGTGTGTTACAGTGAGGGGTGTGGGGTGTATCGGTGTGTTACAGTGAGGGGTGCGGGGTGTATCGGTGTGTTACAGTGAGGTGTGCGGGGTGTATCGCTGTGTTACAGTGAGGGGTGCGGGGTGTATCGGTGTGTTACAGTGAGGGGTGTGGGGTATATCGGTGTGTTACAGTGAGGGGTGTGGGGTGTATCGGTGTGTTACAGTGAGGGGTGTGGGGTGTATCGGTGTGTTACAGTGAGGTGTGTGGGGTGTATCGGTGTGTTACAGTGAGGGGTGTATCGGTGTGTTTACAGTGAGGGGTGTGGGGTGTATCGGTGTGTTACAGTGAGGGGTGTGGGGTGTATCAGTGTGTTACAGTGAGGGGTGTGGGGTATATCGGTGTGTTACAGTGAGGGGTGTGGGGTGTATCGGTGTGTTACAGTGAGGGGTGTGGGGTGTATCGGTGTGTTACAGTGAGGGGTGTGGGGTGTATCGGTGTGTTACAGTGAGGGGTGTATCGGTGTGTTTACAGTGAGGGGTGTGGGGTGTATCGGTGTGTTACAGTGAGGGGTGTGGGGTGTATCGGTGTGTTACAGTGAGGTGTGTGGGGTGTATCGGTGTGTTACAGTGAGGGGTGTGGGGTGTATCGGGGTGTTACAGTGAGGGGTGTGGGGTATATCGGTGTGTTACAGTGAGGGGTGTATCGGTGTGTTACAGTGAGGGGTGTGGGGTGTATCGGTGTGTTACAGTGAGGGGTGCGGGGTGTATCGGTGTGTTACAGTGAGGGGTGTGGGGTGTATCGGTGTGTTACAGTGAGGGGTGTGGGGTGTATCGGTGTGTTACAGTGAGGGGTGCGGGGTGTATCGGTGTGTTACAGTGAGGGGTGTGGGGTGTATCGGTGTGTTACAGTGAGGGGTGCGGGGTGTATCGGTGTGTTACAGTGAGGGGTGTGGGGTGTATCGGTGTGTTACAGTGAGGGGTGCGGGGTGTATCGGTGTGTTACAGTGAGGGGTGTGGGGTGTATCGGTGTGTTACAGTGAGGGGTGCGGGGTGTATCGGTGTGTTACAGTGAGGGGTGTGGGGTGTATCGGTGTGTTACAGTGAGGGGTGTGGGGTGTATCGGTGTGTCACAGTGAGGGGTGTGGGGTGTATCGGTGTGTTACAGTGAGGGGTGTGGGGTGTATCGGTGTGTTACAGTGTGGGGTGTATCGGTGTGTTACAGTGAGGGGTGTGGGGTGTATCGGTGTGTTACAGTGAGGGGTGTGGGGTATATCGGTGTGTTACAGTGAGGGGTGTGGGGTGTATCGGTGTGTTACAGTGAGGGGTGTGGGGTATATCGGTGTGTTACAGTGAGGGGTGTGGGGTGTATCGGTGTGTTACAGTGAGGGGTGTGGGGTGTATCGGTGTGTTACAGTGAGGGGTGTGGGGTGTATCGGTGTGTTACATTGTGGGGTGTATCGGTGTGTTACAGTGAGGGGTGTGGGGTGTATCGGTGTGTTACAGTGTGGGGTGTATCGGTGTGTTACAGTGAGGGGTGTGGGGTGTATCGGTGTGTTACAGTGAGGGGTGTGGGGTATATCGGTGTGTTACAGTGAGGGGTGTGGGGTATATCGGTGTGTTACAGTGAGGGGTGTGGGGTGTATCGGTGTGTTACAGTGAGGGGTGTGGGGTGTATCGGTGTGTTACAGTGAGGGGTGTGGGGTGTATCGGTGTGTTACAGTGAGGTGTGTGGGGTGTATCGGTGTGTTACAGTGAGGTGTGTGGGGTATATCGGTGTGTTACAGTGAGGGGTGTGGGGTGTATCGGTGTGTTACAGTGAGGGGTGTGGGGTGTATCGGTGTGTTACAGTGAGGGGTGAGGGGTGTATCGGTGTGTTACAGTGAGGGGTGTGGGGTGTATCGGTGTGTTACAGTGAGGGGTGTGGGGTGTATCGGTGTGTTACAGTGAGGGGTGTGGGGTGTATCGGTGTGTTACAGTGAGGGGTGTGGGGTGTATCGGTGTGTTACAGTGAGGGGTGTGGGGTGTATCGGTGTGTTACAGTGAGGGGTGTGGGGTGTATCGGTGTGTTACAGTGAGGGGTGTGGGGTGTATCGGTGTGTTACAGTGTGGGGTGTATCGGTGTGTTACAGTGAGGGGTGTGGGGTGTATCGGTGTGTTACAGTGAGGGGTGTGGGGTATATCGGTGTGTTACAGTGAGGGGTGCGGGGTGTATCGGTGTGTTACAGTGAGGGGTGTGGGGTGTATCGGTGTGTTACAGTGAGGGGTGTGGGGTATATCGGTGTGTTACAGTGAGGGGTGTGGGGTGTATCGGTGTGTTACAGTGAGGGGTGTGGGGTGTATCGGTGTGTTACAGTGAGGGGTGTGGGGTGTATCGGTGTGTAACAGTGAGGGGTGTGGGGTGTATCGGTGTTTTACAGTGAGGGGTGTGGGGTGTATCGGTGTGTTACAGTGAGGGGTGAGGGGTGTATCGGTGTCTTACAGTGAGGGGTGTGGGGTGTATCGGTGTGTTACAGTGAGGGGTGTGGGGTGTATCGGTGTGTTACAGTGAGGGGTGTGGGGTGTATCGGTGTGTTACCGTGAGGGGTGTGGGGTATATCGGTGTGTTACAGTGAGGGGTGTGGGGTGTATCGGTGTGTTACAGTGAGGGGTGTGGGGTGTATCGGTGTGTTACAGTGAGGGGTGTGGGGTGTATCGGTGTGTTACAGTGAGGGGTGTGGGGTCTATCGGTGTGTTACACTGAGGGGTGTGGGGTGTATCGGTGTGTTACAGTGTGGGGTGTATCGGTGTGTTACAGTGAGGGGTGTGGGGTGTATCGGTGTGTTACAGTGAGGGGTGTGGGGTATATCGGTGTGTTACAGTGTGGGGTGTATCGGTGTGTTACAGTGAGGGGTGTGGGGTGTATCGGTGTGTTACAGTGAGGGGTGTGGGGTGTATCGGTGTGTTACAGTGAGGGGTGTGGGGTGTATCGCTGTGTTACAGTGAGGGGTGTGGGGTGTATCGCTGTGTTACAGTGAGGGGTGCGGGGTATATCGGTGTGTTACAGTGAGGGGTGTGGGGTGTATCGGTGTGTTACAGTGAGGGGTGCGGGGTATATCGGTGTGTTACAGTGAGGGGTGTGGGGTGTATCGGTGTGTTACAGTGAGGGGTGTATCGCTGTGTTACAGTGAGGGGTGCGGGGTGTATCGCTGTGTTACAGTGAGGGGTGCGGGGTGTATCGGTGTGTTACAGTGAGGGGTGCGGGGTGTATCGGTGTGTTACAGTGAGGGGTGTGGGGTATATCGGTGTGTTACAGTGAGGGGTGTGGGGTGTATCGGTGTGTTACAGTGAGGGGTGTGGGGTGTATCGGTGTGTTACAGTGAGGGGTGTGGGGTGTATCGGTGTGTTACAGTGAGGGGTGCGGGGTGTATCGGTGTGTTACAGTGAGGTGTGCGGGGTGTATCGCTGTGTTACAGTGAGTGGTGTGGGGTGTATCGGTGTGTTACAGTGAGGGGGTGTGGGGTGTATCGGTGTTGTACAGTGAGGGGTGTGGGGTGTATTCGTGTGTTACAGTGAGGGGTGTGGGGTATATCGGTGTGTTACAGTGTGGGGTGTATCGGTGTGTTACAGTGAGGGGTGTGGGGTGTATCGGTGTGTTACAGTGAGGGGTGTGGGGTGTATCGGTGTGTTACAGTGAGGGGTGTGGGGTGTATCGGTGTGTTACAGTGAGGGGTGTGGGGTGTATCAGTGTGTTACAGTGAGGGGTGTATCGGTGTGTTACAGTGAGGGGTGTGGGGTGTATCGGTGTGTTACAGTGAGGGGTGTGGGGTGTATCGGTGTGTTACAGTGAGGGGTGTGGGGTGTATCGGTGTGTTACAGTGAGGGGTGTGGGGTGTATCGGTGTGTTACAGTGAGGGGTGTGGGGTATATCGGTGTGTTACAGTGTGGGGTGTGGGGTGTATCGGTGTGTTACAGTGAGGGGTGTGGGGTGTATCGGTGTGTTACAGTGAGGGGTGTGGGGTGTATCGGTGTGTTACAGTGAGGGGTGTGGGGTGTATCGGTGTGTTATAGTGAGGGGTGTGGGGTGTATCGGTGTGTTACAGTGAGGGGTGTGGGGTGTATCGGTGTGTTACAGTGAGGGGGTGTGGGGTGTATCGGTGTGTTACAGTGAGGGGTGTGGGGTGTATTCGTGTGTTACAGTGAGGGGTGTGGGGTATATCGGTGTGTTACAGTGTGGGGTGTATCGGTGTGTTACAGTGAGGGGTGTGGGGTGTATCGGTGTGTTACAGTGAGGGGTGTGGGGTGTATCGGTGTGTTACAGTGAGGGGTGTGGGGTGTATCGGTGTGTTACAGTGAGGGGTGTGGGGTATATCGGTGTGTTACAGTGTGGGGTGTATCGGTGTGTTACAGTGAGGGGTGTGGGGTGTATCGGTGTGTTACAGTGAGGGGTGTATCGGTGTGTTACAGTGAGGGGTGTGGGGTGTATCGGTGTGTTACAGTGAGGGGTGTGGGGTGTATCGGTGTGTTACAGTGAGGGGTGTGGGGTGTATCGGTGTGTTACAGTGAGGGGTGTGGGGTGTATCGGTGTGTTACAGTGTGGGGTGTGGGGTGTATCGGTGTGTTATCAGTGAGGGGTGAGGGGTGTATCGGTGTGTTACAGTGAGGGGTGTGGGGTGTATCGGTGTGTTACAGTGAGGGGTGTGGGGTGTATCGGTGTGTTACAGTGAGCGGTGTGGGGTGTATCGGTGTGTTATAGTGAGGGGTGTGGGGTGTATCGGTGTGTTACAGTGAGTGGTGTGGGGTGTATCGGTGTGTTACAGTGAGGGGGTGTGGGGTGTATCGGTGTGTTACAGTGAGGGGTGTGGGGTGTATTCGTGTGTTACAGTGAGGGGTGTGGGGTATATCGGTGTGTTACAGTGTGGGGTGTATCGGTGTGTTACAGTGAGGGGTGTGGGGTGTATCGGTGTGTTACAGTGAGGGGTGTGGGGTGTATCGGTGTGTTACAGTGAGGGGTGTGGGGTGTATCGGTGTGTTACAGTGAGGGGTGTATCGGTGTGTTACAGTGAGGGGTGTGGGGTGTATCGGTGTGTTACAGTGAGGGGTGTGGGGTGTATCGGTGTGTTACAGTCAGGGGTGTGGGGTGTATCGGTGTGTTACAGTGAGGGGTGTGGGGTGTATCGGTGTGTTACAGTGAGGGGTGTGGGGTATATCGGTGTGTTACAGTGTGGGGTGTGGGGTGTATCGGTGTGTTACAGTGAGGGGTGTGGGGTGTATCGGTGTGTTACAGTGAGGGGTGTGGGGTGTATCGGTGTGTTACAGTGAGGGGTGTGGGGTGTATCGGTGTGTTATAGTGAGGGGTGTGGGGTGTATCGGTGTGTTACAGTGAGTGGTGTGGGGTGTATCGGTGTGTTACAGTGAGGGGGTGTGGGGTGTATCGGTGTGTTACAGTGAGGGGTGTGGGGTGTATTCGTGTGTTACAGTGAGGGGTGTGGGGTATATCGGTGTGTTACAGTGTGGGGTGTATCGGTGTGTTACAGTGAGGGGTGCGGGGTGTATCGGTGTGTTACAGTGAGGGGTGTGGGGTGTATCGGTGTGTTACAGTGAGGGGTGTGGGGTGTATCGGTGTGTTACAGTGAGGGGTGTGGGGTATATCGGTGTGTTACAGTGTGGGGTGTATCGGTGTGTTACAGTGAGGGGTGTGGGGTGTATCGGTGTGTTACAGTGAGGGGTGTATCGGTGTGTTACAGTGAGGGGTGTGGGGTGTATCGGTGTGTTACAGTGAGGGGTGTGGGGTGTATCGGTGTGTTACAGTGAGGGGTGTGGGGTGTATCGGTGTGTTACAGTGAGGGGTGTGGGGTATATCGGTGTGTTACAGTGTGGGGTGTGGGGTGTATCGGTGTGTTACAGTGAGGGGTGTGGGGTGTATCGGTGTGTTACAGTGAGGGGTGTGGGGTATATCGGTGTGTTACAGTGAGGGGTGTGGGGTGTATCGGTGTGTTACAGTGAGGGGTGTGGGGTGTATCGGTGTGTTACAGTGAGGGGTGTGGGGTCTATCGGTGTGTTACAGTGAGGGGTGTGGGGTATATCGGTGTGTTACAGTGAGGGGTGTGGGGTCTATCGGTGTGTTACAGTGAGGGGTGTGGGGTATATCGGTGTGTTACAGTGAGGGGTGTGGGGTATATCGGTGTGTTACAGTGAGGGGTGTGGGGTCTATCGGTGTGTTACAGTGAGGGGTGTGGGGTGTATCGGTGTGTTACAGTGTGGGGTATATCGCTGTGTTACAGTGAGGGGTACGGGGTGTCTCGGTGTTTTACAGTGAGGGGTGTGGGGTGTATCGGTGTGTTACAGTGTGGGGTATATCGGTGTGTTACAGTGAGGGGTACGGGGTGTCTCGGTGTGTTACAGTGAGGGGTGTGGGGTGTATCGGTGTGTTACAGTGAGGGGTACGGGGTGTCTCGGTGTGTTACAGTGAGGGGTGTGGGGTGTATCGGTGTGTTACAGTGAGGGGTGTGGGGTGTATCGGTGTGTTACAGTGAGGGGTGTGGGGTATATCGGTGTGTTACACTGAGGTGTGTGGGGTGTATCGGTGTGTTACAGTGAGGGGTGTGGGGTGTATCGGTGTGTTACAGTGAGGGGTGTGGGGTGTATCGGTGTGTTACAGTGAGGGGTGTGGGGTATATCGGTGTGTTACAGTGAGGGGTGTGGGGTGTATCGGTGTGTTACAGTGAGGGGTGTGGGGTGTATCGGTGTGTTACAGTGAGGGGTGTGGGGTGTATCGGTGTGTTACAGTGAGGGGTGTGGGGTGTATCGGTGTGTTACAGTGAGGGGTGTATCGGTGTGTTACTGTGAGGGGTGTGGGGTATATCGGTGTGTTACAGTGAGGGGTGTGGGGTGTATCGGTGTGTTACAGTGAGGGGTGTGGGGTGTATCGGTGCGTTACAGTGAGGGGGTGTGGGGTGTATCGGTGCGTTACAGTGAGGGGTGTGGGGTGTATCGGTGTGTTACAGTGAGGGGTGTGGGGTGTATCGGTGTGTTACAGTGAGGGGTGTGGGGTGTATCGGTGTGTTACAGTGAGGGGTGTGGGGTATATCGGTGTGTTACAGTGAGGGGTATATCGGTGTGTTACAGTGAGGGGTGTGGGGTATATCGGTGTGTTACAGTGAGGGGTGTGGGGTGTATCGGTGTGTTACAGTGAGGGGTGTGGGGTGTATCGGTGTGTTACAGTGAGGGGTGTGGGGTGTATCGGTGTGTTACAGTGTGGGGTATATCGCTGTGTTACAGTGAGGGGTACGGGGTGTCTCGGTGTGTTACAGTGAGGGGTGTGGGGTGTATCGGTGTGTTACAGTGTGGGGTATATCGGTGTGTTACAGTGAGGGGTACGGGGTGTCTCGGTGTGTTACAGTGAGGGGTGTGGGGTGTATCGGTGTGTTACAGTGAGGGGTACGGGGTGTCTCGGTGTGTTACAGTGAGGGGTGTGGGGTGTATCGGTGTGTTACAGTGAGGGGTGTGGGGTGTATCGGTGTGTTACAGTGAGGGGTGTGGGGTGTATCGGTGTGTTACAGTGAGGGGTGTGGGGTATATCGGTGTGTTACACTGAGGTGTGTGGGGTGTATCGGTGTGTTACAGTGAGGGGTGTGGGGTGTATCGGTGTGTTACAGTGAGGGGTGTGGGGTGTATCGGTGTGTTACAGTGAGGGGTGTGGGGTGTATCGGTGTGTTACAGTGAGGGGTGTGGGGTGTATCGGTGTGTTACAGTGAGGGGTGTGGGGTGTATCGGTGTGTTACAGTGAGGGGTGTATCGGTGTGTTACAGTGAGGGGTGTGGGGTATATCGGTGTGTTACAGTGAGGGGTGTGGGGTGTATCGGTGTGTTACAGTGAGGGGTGTGGCGTGTATCGGTGCGTTACAGTGAGGGGTGTGGGGTGTATCGGTGCGTTACAGTGAGGGGGTGTGGGGTGTATCGGTGCGTTACAGTGAGGGGTGTGGGGTGTATCGGTGTGTTACAGTGAGGGGTGTGGGGTGTATCGGTGTGTTACAGTGAGGGGTGTGGGGTGTATCGGTGTGTTACAGTGAGGGGTGTGGGGTATATCGGTGTGTTACAGTGAGGGGTATATCGGTGTGTTACAGTGAGGGGTGTGGGGTATATCGGTGTGTTACAGTGAGGGGTGTGGGGTGTATCGGTGTGTTACAGTGAGGGGTGTTGGGTGTATCGGTGTGTTACAGTGAGGGGTGTGGGGTGTATCGGTGCGTTACAGTGAGGGGTGTGGGGTGTATCGGTGTGTTACAGTGAGGGGTGTGGGGTGTATCGGTGTGTTACAGTGAGGGGTGTATCGGTGTGTTACAGTGAGGGGTGTGGGGTGTATCGGTGTGTTACAGTGAGGGGTGTGGGGTGTATCGGTGTGTTACAGTGAGGGGTGTGGGGAGTATCGGTGTGTTACAGTGAGGGGTGTGGGGTGTATCGGTGTGTTACAGTGAGGGGTGTGGGGAGTATCGGTGTGTTACAGTGAGGGGTGTGGGGTGTATCGGTGTGTTACATTGAGGGGTGTGGGGTGTATCGGTGTGTTACAGTGAGGGGTGTGGGGTATATCGGTGTGTTACAGTGAGGGGTGTGGGGTATATCGGTGTGTTACAGTGAGGGGTGTGGGGTGTATCAGTGTGTTACAGTGAGAGGTGTGGGATGTATCGGTGTGTTACAGTGAGGGGTGTGGGGTGTATCGGTGTGTTACAGTGAGGGGTGTGGGGTGTATCGGTGTGTTACAGTGAGGGGTGTGGGGTGTATCGGTGTGTTACAGTGAGGGGTGTGGGGTATATCGGTGTGTTACAGTGAGGGGTGTGGGGTGTATCGGTGTGTTACAGTGTGGGGTGTATCGGTGTGTTACAGTGAGGGGTGTGGGGTGTATCGGTGTGTTACAGTGAGGGGTGTGGGGTATATCGGTGTGTTACAGTGAGGGGTGTGGGGTGTATCGGTGTGTTACAGTGAGGGGTGTGGGGTATATCGGTGTGTTACAGTGAGGGGTGTGGGGTGTATCGGTGTGTTACAGTGAGGGGTGTGGGGTGTATCGGTGTGTTACAGTGAGGGGTGTGGGGTGTATCGGTGTGTTACAGTGAGGGGTGTGGGGTGTATCGGTGTGTTACAGTGTGGGGTGTATCGGTGTGTTACAGTGAGGGGTGTGGGGTGTATCGGTGTTTTACAGTGTGGGGTGTATCGGTGTGTTACAGTGAGGGGTGTGGGGTGTATCGGTGTGTTACAGTGAGGGGTGTGGGGTATATCGGTGTGTTACAGTGAGGGGTGTGGGGTGTATCGGTGTGTTACAGTGAGGGGTGTGGGGTGTATCGGTGTGTTACAGTGAGGTGTGTGGGGTGTATCGGTGTGTTACAGTGAGGGGTGTGGGGTGTATCGGTGTGTTACAGTGAGGGGTGTGGGGTGTATCGGTGTGTTACAGTGAGGGGTGTGGGGTGTATCGGTGTGTTACAGTGAGGGGTGTGGGGTGTATCGGTGTGTTACAGTGAGGGGTGTGGGGTGTATCGGTGTGTTACAGTGTGGGGTGTATCGGTGTGTTACAGTGAGGGGTGTGGGGTGTATCGGTGTGTTACAGTGTGGGGTGTATCGGTGTGTTACAGTGAGGGGTGTGGGGTGTATCGGTGTGTTACAGTGAGGGGTGTGGGCTATATCGGTGTGTTACAGTGAGGGGTGTGGGGTGTATCGGTGTGTTACAGTGAGGGGTGTGGGGTGTATCGGTGTGTTACAGTGAGGGGTGTGGGGTATATCGGTGTGTTACAGTGAGGGGTGTGGGGTGTATCGGTGTGTTACAGTGAGGGGTGTGGGGTGTATCGGTGTGTTACAGTGAGGGGTGTGGGGTGTATCGGTGTGTAACAGTGAGGGGTGTGGGGTGTATCGGTGTTTTACAGTGAGGGGTGTGGGGTGTATCGGTGTGTTACAGTGAGGGGTGTGGGGTATATCGGTGTGTTACAGTGAGGGGTGTGGGGTATATCGGTGTGTTACAGTGAGGGGTGTGGGGTGTATCGGTGTGTTACAGTGAGGGGTGTGGGGTGTATCGGTGTGTTACAGTGAGGGGTGTGGGGTGTATCGGTGTGTTACAGTGAGGGGTGAGGGGTGTATCGGTGTCTTACAGTGAGGGGTGTGGGGTGTATCGGTGTGTTACAGTGAGGGGTGTGGGGTGTATCGGTGTGTTACAGTGAGGGGTGTGGGGTGTATCAGTGTGTTACAGTGAGGGGTGCGGGGTGTATCGGTGTGTTACAGTGAGGGGTGTGGGGTGTATCGGTGTGTTACAGTGAGGGGTGTGGGGTGTATCGGTGTGTTACCGTGAGGGGTGTGGGGTATATCGGTGTGTTACAGTGAGGGGTGTGGGGTGTATCGGTGTGTTACAGTGAGGGGTGTGGGGTGTATCGGTGTGTTACAGTGAGGGGTGTGGGGTCTATCGGTGTGTTACACTGAGGGGTGTGGGGTGTATCGGTGTGTTACAGTGTGGGGTGTATCGGTGTGTTACAGTGAGGGGTGTGGGGTCTATCGGTGTGTTACAGTGAGGGGTGTGGGGTATATCGGTGTGTTACAGTGTGGGGTGTATCGGTGTGTTACAGTGAGGGGTGTGGGGTGTATCGGTGTGTTACAGTGAGGGGTGTGGGGTGTATCGGTGTGTTACAGTGAGGGGTGTGGGGTGTATCGGTGTGTTACAGTGAGGGGTGTGGGGTATATCGGTGTGTTACAGTGTGGGGTGTGGGGTGTATCGGTGTGTTACAGTGAGGGGTGTGGGGTGTATCGGTGTGTTACAGAGAGGGGTGTGGGGTGTATCGCTGTGTTACAGTGAGGGGTGTGGGGTGTATCGCTGTGTTACAGTGAGGGGTGCGGGGTATATCGGTGTGTTACAGTGAGGGGTGTGGGGTGTATCGGTGTGTTACAGTGAGGGGTGTGGGGTGTATCGGTGTGTTACAGTGAGGGGTGCGGGGTATATCGGTGTGTTACAGTGAGGGGTGTGGGGTGTATCGGTGTGTTACAGTGAGGGGTGTATCGCTGTGTTACAGTGAGGGGTGCGGGGTGTATCGCTGTGTTACAGTGAGGGGTGCGGGGTGTATCGGTGTGTTACAGTGAGGGGTGCGGGGTGTATCGGTGTGTTTTAGTGAGGGGTGTGGGGTATATCGGTGTGTTACAGTGAGAGGTGTGGGGTGTATCGGTGTGTTACAGTGAGGGGTGTGGGGTGTATCGGTGTGTTACAGTGAGGGGTGTGGGGTGTATCGGTGTGTTACAGTGAGGGGTGTGGGGTGTATCGGTGTGTTACAGTGAGGGGTGTGGGGTGTATCGGTGTGTTACAGTGAGGGGTGCGGGGTGTATCGGTGTGTTACAGTGAGGTGTGCGGGGTGTATCGCTGTGTTACAGTGAGGGGTGCGGGGTGTATCGGTGTGTTACAGTGAGGGGTGTGGGGTATATCGGTGTGTTACAGTGAGGGGTGTGGGGTGTATCGGTGTGTTACAGTGAGGGGTGTGGGGTGTATCGGTGTGTTACAGTGAGGTGTGTGGGGTGTATCGGTGTGTTACAGTGAGGGGTGTATCGGTGTGTTTACAGTGAGGGGTGTGGGGTGTATCGGTGTGTTACAGTGAGGGGTGTGGGGTGTATCAGTGTGTTACAGTGAGGGGTGTGGGGTATATCGGTGTGTTACAGTGAGGGGTGTGGGGTGTATCGGTGTGTTACAGTGAGGGGTGTGGGGTGTATCGGTGTGTTACAGTGAGGGGTGTGGGGTGTATCGGTGTGTTACAGTGAGGGGTGTATCGGTGTGTTTACAGTGAGGGGTGTGGGGTGTATCGGTGTGTTACAGTGAGGGGTGTGGGGTGTATCGGTGTGTTACAGTGAGGTGTGTGGGGTGTATCGGTGTGTTACAGTGAGGGGTGTGGGGTGTATCGGGGTGTTACAGTGAGGGGTGTGGGGTATATCGGTGTGTTACAGTGAGGGGTGTATCGGTGTGTTACAGTGAGGGGTGTGGGGTGTATCGGTGTGTTACAGTGAGGGGTGCGGGGTGTATCGGTGTGTTACAGTGAGGGGTGCGGGGTGTATCGGTGTGTTACAGTGAGGGGTGTGGGGTGTATCGGTGTGTTACAGTGAGGGGTGCGGGGTGTATCGGTGTGTTACAGTGAGGGGTGTGGGGTGTATCGGTGTGTTACAGTGAGGGGTGCGGGGTGTATCGGTGTGTTACAGTGAGGGGTGTGGGGTGTATCGGTGTGTTACAGTGAGGGGTGCGGGGTGTATCGGTGTGTTACAGTGAGGGGTGTGGGGTGTATCGGTGTGTTACAGTGAGGGGTGCGGGGTGTATCGGTGTGTTACAGTGAGGGGTGTGGGGTGTATCGGTGTGTTACAGTGAGGGGTGTGGGGTGTATCGGTGTGTCACAGTGAGGGGTGTGGGGTGTATCGGTGTGTTACAGTGAGGGGTGTGGGGTGTATCGGTGTGTTACAGTGTGGGGTGTATCGGTGTGTTACAGTGAGGGGTGTGGGGTGTATCGGTGTGTTACAGTGAGGGGTGTGGGGTATATCGGTGTGTTACAGTGAGGGGTGTGGGGTGTATCGGTGTGTTACAGTGAGGGGTGTGGGGTATATCGGTGTGTTACAGTGAGGGGTGTGGGGTGTATCGGTGTGTTACAGTGAGGGGTGTGGGGTGTATCGGTGTGTTACAGTGAGGGGTGTGGGGTGTATCGGTGTGTTACAGTGTGGGGTGTATCGGTGTGTTACAGTGAGGGGTGTGGGGTGTATCGGTGTGTTACAGTGTGGGGTGTATCGGTGTGTTACAGTGAGGGGTGTGGGGTGTATCGGTGTGTTACAGTGAGGGGTGTGGGGTATATCGGTGTGTTACAGTGAGGGGTGTGGGGTATATCGGTGTGTTACAGTGAGGGGTGTGGGGTGTATCGGTGTGTTACAGTGAGGGGTGTGGGGTGTATCGGTGTGTTACAGTGAGGGGTGTGGGGTGTATCGGTGTGTTACAGTGAGGTGTGTGGGGTGTATCGGTGTGTTACAGTGAGGTGTGTGGGGTATATCGGTGTGTTACAGTGAGGGGTGTGGGGTGTATCGGTGTGTTACAGTGAGGGGTGTGGGGTGTATCGGTGTGTTACAGTGAGGGGTGAGGGGTGTATCGGTGTGTTACAGTGAGGGGTGTGGGGTGTATCGGTGTGTTACAGTGAGGGGTGTGGGGTGTATCGGTGTGTTACAGTGAGGGGTGTGGGGTGTATCGGTGTGTTACAGTGAGGGGTGTGGGGTGTATCGGTGTGTTACAGTGAGGGGTGTGGGGTGTATCGGTGTGTTACAGTGAGGGGTGTGGGGTGTATCGGTGTGTTACAGTGTGGGGTGTATCGGTGTGTTACAGTGAGGGGTGTGGGGTGTATCGGTGTGTTACAGTGAGGGGTGTGGGGTATATCGGTGTGTTACAGTGAGGGGTGTTGGGTGTATCGGTGTGTTACAGTGAGGGGTGTGGGGTGTATCGGTGTGTTACAGTGAGGGGTGTGGGGTATATCGGTGTGTTACAGTGAGGGGTGTGGGGTGTATCGGTGTGTTACAGTGAGGGGTGTGGGGTGTATCGGTGTGTAACAGTGAGGGGTGTGGGGTGTATCGGTGTTTTACAGTGAGGGGTGTGGGGTGTATCGGTGTGTTACAGTGAGGGGTGTGGGGTATATCGGTGTGTTACAGTGAGGGGTGTGGGGTATATCGGTGTGTTACAGTGAGGGGTGTGGGGTGTATCGGTGTGTTACAGTGAGGGGTGTGGGGTGTATCGGTGTGTTACAGTGAGGGGTGAGGGGTGTATCGGTGTCTTACAGTGAGGGGTGTGGGGTGTATCGGTGTGTTACAGTGAGGGGTGTGGGGTGTATCGGTGTGTTACAGTGAGGGGTGTGGGGTGTATCGGTGTGTTACCGTGAGGGGTGTGGGGTATATCGGTGTGTTACAGTGAGGGGTGTGGGGTGTATCGGTGTGTTACAGTGAGGGGTGTGGGGTGTATCGGTGTGTTACAGTGAGGGGTGTGGGGTGTATCGGTGTGTTACAGTGAGGGGTGTGGGGTCTATCGGTGTGTTACACTGAGGGGTGTGGGGTGTATCGGTGTGTTACAGTGTGGGGTGTATCGGTGTGTTACAGTGAGGGGTGTGGGGTGTATCGGTGTGTTACAGTGAGGGGTGTGGGGTATATCGGTGTGTTACAGTGTGGGGTGTATCGGTGTGTTACAGTGAGGGGTGTGGGGTGTATCGGTGTGTTACAGTGAGGGGTGTGGGGTGTATCGGTGTGTTACAGTGAGGGGTGTGGGGTGTATCGCTGTGTTACAGTGAGGGGTGTGGGGTGTATCGCTGTGTTACAGTGAGGGGTGCGGGGTATATCGGTGTGTTACAGTGAGGGGTGTGGGGTGTATCGGTGTGTTACAGTGAGGGGTGTGGGGTGTATCGGTGTGTTACAGTGAGGGGTGCGGGGTATATCGGTGTGTTACAGTGAGGGGTGTGGGGTGTATCGGTGTGTTACAGTGAGGGGTGTATCGCTGTGTTACAGTGAGGGGTGCGGGGTGTATCGCTGTGTTACAGTGAGGGGTGCGGGGTGTATCGGTGTGTTACAGTGAGGGGTGCGGGGTGTATCGGTGTGTTACAGTGAGGGGTGTGGGGTATATCGGTGTGTTACAGTGAGGGGTGTGGGGTGTATCGGTGTGTTACAGTGAGGGGTGTGGGGTGTATCGGTGTGTTACAGTGAGGGGTGTGGGGTGTATCGGTGTGTTACAGTGAGGGGTGCGGGGTGTATCGGTGTGTTACAGTGAGGGGTGTGGGGTATATCGGTGTGTTACAGTGAGGGGTGTGGGGTGTATCGGTGTGTTACAGTGAGGGGTGTGGGGTGTATCGGTGTGTTACAGTGAGGTGTGTGGGGTGTATCGGTGTGTTACAGTGAGGGGTGTATCGGTGTGTTTACAGTGAGGGGTGTGGGGTGTATCGGTGTGTTACAGTGAGGGGTGTGGGGTGTATCGGTGTGTTACAGTGAGGGGTGTGGGGTGTATCGGTGTGTTACAGTGAGGGGTGTATCGGTGTGTTTACAGTGAGGGGTGTGGGGTGTATCGGTGTGTTACAGTGAGGGGTGTGGGGTGTATCGGTGTGTTACAGTGAGGTGTGTGGGGTGTATCGGTGTGTTACAGTGAGGGGTGGGGTGTATCGGTGTGTTACAGTGAGGGGTGTGGGGTATATCGGTGTGTTACAGTGAGGGGTGTATCGGTGTGTTACAGTGAGGGGTGTGGGGTGTATCGGTGTGTTACAGTGAGGGGTGCGGGGTGTATCGGTGTGTTACAGTGAGGGGTGTGGGGTGTATCGGTGTGTTACAGTGAGGGGTGCGGGGTGTATCGGTGTGTTACAGTGAGGGGTGCGGGGTGTATCGGTGTGTTACAGTGAGGGGTGCGGGGTGTATCGGTGTGTTACAGTGAGGGGTGCGGGGTGTATCGGTGTGTTACAGTGAGGGGTGCGGGGTGTATCGGTGTGTTACAGTGAGGGGTGCGGGGTGTATCGGTGTGTTACAGTGAGGGGTGCGGGGTGTATCGGTGTGTTACAGTGAGGGGTGTGGGGTGTATCGGTGTGTTACAGTGAGGGGTGTGGGGTGTATCGGTGTGTTACAGTGAGGGGTGTGGGGTATATCGGTGTGTTACAGTGAGGGGTGTGGGGTGTATCGGTGTGTTACAGTGAGGGGTGGGGGGTGTATCGGTGTGTTACAGTGAGGGGTGTGGGGTGTATCGGTGTGTTACAGTGAGGGGTGTGGGGTGTATCGGTGTGTTACAGTGAGGGGTGTGGGTGTATCGGTGTGTTACAGTGAGGGGTGTGGGGTGTATCGGTGTGTTACAGTGAAGGGTGTGGGGTGTATCGGTGTGTTACAGTGAGGGGTGTGGGGTGTATCGGTGTGTTACAGTGAGGGGTGTGGGGTGTATCGGTGTGTTACAGTGAGGGTGAGGGGTGTATCGCTGTGTTACAGTGAGGGGTGCGGGGTGTATCGCTGTGTTACAGTGAGGGGTGCGGGGTGTATCGGTGTGTTACAGTGAGGGGTGCGGGGTGTATCGGTGTGTTACAGTGAGGGGTGCGGGGTGTATCGGTGTGTTACAGTGAGGGGTGCGGGGTGTATCGGTGTGTTACAGTGAGGGGTGCGGGGTGTATCGGTGTGTTACAGTGAGGGGTGTGGGGTGTATCGGTGTGTTACTGTGAGGGGTGTGGGGTGTATCGGTGTGTTACAGTGAGGGGTGTGGGGTGTATCGGTGTGTTACAGTGAGGGGTGTGGGGTGTATCGGTGTGTTACAGTGAGGGGTGTGGGGTGTATCGGTGTGTTACAGTGAAGGGTGTGGGGTGTATCGGTGTGTTACAGTGAGGGGTGTGGGGTGTATCGGTGTGTTACAGTGAGGGGTGTGGGGTGTATCGGTGTGTTACAGTGAGGGGTGTGGGGTGTATCGGTGTGTTACAGTGAGGGGTGAGGGGTGTATCGGTGTGTTACAGTGAGGGGTGCGGGTGTATCGCTGTGTTACAGTGAGGGGTGCGGGGTGTATCGGTGTGTTACAGTGAGGGGTGTGGGGTGTATCGGTGTGTTACAGTGAGGGGTGCGGGGTGCATCAGTGTGTTACAGTGAGGGGTGCGGGGTGTATCGGTGTGTTACAGTGAGGGGTGCGGGGTGTATCGGTGTGTTACAGTGAGGGGTGCGGGGTGTATCGGTGTGTTACAGTGAGGGGTGTGGGTGCATCGGTGTGTTACAGTGAGGGGTGTGGGGTGTATCGGTGTGTTACAGTGAGGGGTGTGGGGTGCATCGGTGTGTTACAGTGAGGGGTGCGGGGTGTATCGGTGTGTTACAGTGAGGGGTGCGGGGTGTATCGGTGTGTTACAGTGAGGGGTGCGGGGTGTATCGGTGTGTTACAGTGAGGGGTGTGGGGTGTATCGGTGTGTTACAGTGAGGGGTGTGGGGTGTATCGGTGTGTTACAGTGAGGGGTGTGGGGTGTATCGGTGTGTTACAGTGAGGGGTGCGGGGTGTATCGCTGTGTTACAGTGAGGGGTGTGGGGTGTATCGGTGTGTTACAGTGAGGGGAGTGGGGTGTATCGGTGTGTTACAGTGAGGGGAGTGGGGTGTATCGGTGTGTTACAGTGAGGGTGTGGGGTGTATCGGTGTGTTACAGTGAGGGGTGTGGGGTGTATCGGTGTGTTACAGTGAGGGGAGTGGGGTGTATCGGTGTGTTACAGTGAGGGGTGTGGGGTGTATCGGTGTGTTACAGTGAGGGGTGTGGGGTGTATCGGTGTGTTACAGTGAGGGGTGTGGGGTGTATCGGTGTGTTACAGTGAGGGGTGTGGGTGCATCGGTGTGTTACAGTGAGGGGTGTGGGGTGTATCGGTGTGTTACAGTGAGGGGTGTGGGGTGCATCGGTGTGTTACAGTGAGGGGTGCGGGGTGTATCGGTGTGTTACAGTGAGGGGTGTGGGGTGTATCGGTGTGTTACAGTGAGGGGTGTGGGGTGTATCGGTGTGTTACAGTGAGGGGTGTGGGGTGTATCGCTGTGTTACAGTGAGGGGTGTGGGGTGTATCGGTGTGTTACAGTGAGGGGAGTGGGGTGTATCGGTGTGTTACAGTGAGGGGTGTGGGGTGTATCGGTGTGTTACAGTGAGGGGTGCGGGGTGTATCGGTGTGTTACAGTGAGGGGTGTGGGGTATATCGGTGTGTTACAGTGTGGGGTGCGGGTGTATCGTTGTGTTACAGTGAGGGGTGCGGGGTATATCGGTGTGTTACAGTGAGGGGTGCGGGGTGTATCGGTGTGTTACAGTGAGGGGTGTGGGGTGTATCGCTGTGTTACAGTGAGGGGTGTGGGGTGTATCGGTGTGTTACAGTGAGGGGAGTGGGGTGTATCGGTGTGTTACAGTGAGGGGTGTGGGGTGTATCGGTGTGTTACAGTGAGGGGTGTGGGTGTATCGGTGTGTTACAGTGAGGGGTGTGGGGTGTATCGGTGTGTTACAGTGAGGGGTGTGGGGTGTATCGGTGTGTTACAGTGAGGGGTGTGGGGTGTATCGGTGTGTTACAGTGAGGGGTGTGGGGTATATCGGTGTGTTACAGTGAGGGGTGTGGGGTGTATCGGTGTGTTACAGTGAGGGGTGTGGGGTGTATCGGTGTG
>NW_026728590.1:12500-39238 GCF_030684315.1 Stegostoma tigrinum | reverse complement strand
CCGCTCGGCCAGTCCCCGCTCGCTCAGTCCCCGCACGGTCAGTCCCCGCACGGTCAGTCCCCGTTCGGTCAGTCCCCGCTCGGCCAGTCCCCGCACGGTCAGTCCCCGTTCGGTCAGTCCCCGCTCGGCCAGTCCCCGCTCGCTCAGTCCCCGCACGGTCAGTCCCCGCTCGGCCAGTCCCCGCTCGGTCAGTCCCCGTTCGGTCAGTCCCCGCTCGGTCAGTGCCCGCTCGGCCAGTCCCTGCACGGCCAGTCCCCGCTCGGCCAGTCCCCGCACGGCCAGTCCCCGCTCGGCCAGTCCCCGCTCGGCCAGTCCCCGCTCGCTCAGTCCCCGCTCGCTCAGTCCCCGCTCGGCCAGTCCCGCTCGGCCAGTCCCCGCTCGGCCAGTCCCCGCTCGGTCAGACCCCGCTCGGCCAGTCCCCGCTCGGCCAGACCCCGCTCGGCCAGACCCCGCTCGGCCAGACCCCGCTCGGCCAGTCCCCGCTCGGCCAGACCCCGCTCGGCCAGACCCCGCTCGGCCAGTCCCCGCTCGGCCAGTCCCCGCTCGGTCAGACCCCGTTCGGTCAGTCCCCGTTCGGCCAGTCCCCGCTCGGCCAGTCCCCGCTCGGTCAGTCCCCGCTCGGCCAGTCCCCGCTCGCTCAGTCCCCGCTCGGCCAGTCCCCGTTCGGCCAGTCCCCGCTCGCTCAGTCCCCGCTCGCTCAGTCCCCGCTCGCTCAGTCCCCGCTCGCTCAGTCCCCGCTCGGCCAGTCCCCGCTCGGCCAGTCCCCGCTCGGTCAGTCCCCGCTCGGCCAGTCCCCGCTCGGTCAGTCCCCGCTCGGCCAGACCCCGCTCGGCCAGTCCCCGCTCGGCCAGTCCCCGCTCGCTCAGTCCCCGCTCGGCCAGTCCCCGCTCGGTCAGTCCCCGCTCGGCCAGTCCCCGCTCGCTCAGTCCCCGCTCGGCCAGTCCCCGTTCGGCCAGTCCCCGCTCGCTCAGTCCCCGCTCGCTCAGTCCCCGCTCGCTCAGTCCCCGCTCGCTCAGTCCCCGCTCGGCCAGTCCCCGCTCGGTCAGTCCCCGCTCGGCCAGTCCCCGCTCGGTCAGTCCCCGCTCGGCCAGACCCCGCTCGGCCAGTCCCCGCTCGGCCAGTCCCCGCTCGCTCAGTCCCCGCTCGGCCAGTCCCCGCTCGGCCAGTCCCCGCTCGGTCAGTGTCCACCCAGGAGAGAGTGAGTCACAGAGAGATAGAGAGACGGAGAAAGACAGAGAAAGAGGGAGAAACGGAGAGAAGGAGAGAGAGAGTGGTGAGAGGAGGGAGGGAGGGAGAGAAGGAGGCAGAGTGAGGCAGAGAGAAGGAGAGAAACAGAGAGAGAAAGGGAGACAGTGAGAGAAAGAGAGAGAGAGAGAGACAGTGAGAGTGACGGAGAGAGGGAGACAGAGATGGAGAGAGTGACGGGGAGAGAGAGACAGTGAGAGTGACGGAGGGAAACAGAGACATGGAGATGGAGATAGAGATGGGGACAGAGAGAGAGAGATAGACAGAGAGATGTAGAGAGAGAGACTGTGAGAGCGACGGGGAGAGAGAGAGAGAGAGAGAGGGGGAGAGAGAGTGTGAGAGAGAGAGACAGACAGAGAGTGGGAGTGAGGGAGAGAGAGAGAGAGAGAGAGACAGGCAGACAGAGAGAGAGTGTGAGAGGGGGGAGAGAGAGGGAGAGACAGAGAGAGAGACGAGAGAGGGAGAGAGTGAGAGAGAGAGAGAGAAATGGAGAGCTCACACACTCACCTCCTCGTTTATGTGAACGTTGACACATTCCCCTCTGCCGCTGTGTACCAGGGTCTGGTCCCCGCAGTGAGACTCAAACTTCACGCTCACTCCCTTCGGCAGCTTTGAGTGCTCCAGGTTAATGGTGGATGACAGGTTCTGCACAGGAAGATCCCAGTCAGAGCGAGCCACATCCCTCAGAGAGACTAGCTCCTATCCCACTGCCCCTCTCCCTCCCCCGCCTCTCTCTTTCCGTCTCTCCCTACCCCTCTCTCTCCAACCTCTCTCTCTCTCTCTCTCTCTCTCTTTCCCTCTCTCCCTACCCCGCTCTCTCCAACCTCTCTCTCTCTCTCTCTTTCCCTCTCTCCCTACCCCGCTCTCTCTCTCTCCCCTTCTCCCTCTCTCCCTACCCCGCTCTCTCTCTCTCCCCTTCTCCCTCTCTCCCTACCCCTCTCTCTCCAACCTCTCTCTCTCTCTCTCTCTTTCCCTCTCTCCCTACCCCTCTCTCTCCAACCTCTCTCTCTCTCTTTCCCTCTCTCCCTACCCCCGCTCTCTCTCTCTCCCCTTCTCCCTCTCTCCCCACCTCTCTCTCCCCTCTTTCTCTACCCCCCTCCCACTCTCCCCCGCCCGTCTCCATCATTCTCCATCTCCGTCTCTGCTCTACCTCGCTCTCGCTCTCTTCCTCTCTCTCTCTCCCACTCCCCACTCTCCCTTTCTCTCACTCCCTCCGCCCCCTCCAACCCCATCTCTCTCCCTCCCCCTCTATCCCGCTCTCTCTCCCTACTCCCCTCCCTCTCTCTTCCTCCCTCTCCCACCCTCTCTTCCTCCCTCCCTCTCCCAACCTTCGTCTCGCTTTCCCTCCTTTGCTCTACGCCTCCCCTTTTCCCTCCCTCCCTCCCTCTCTTTCTCCCTGGCTCCCTCTGTACCCCTCTCCCCCTCCCGCTCCCCCGCTCTCCCACACCCCTCCACCACACACCCTCGCGACTCCCCCCTCCCCGCCCTCCCTCCGTCCCTCCGTCCCTCACGTTATAAGCCTCGGTGATCAGCTGCAGGACGTTACTGGAATCTGCTTTCAACTCCCCGACTACGGACTTCGGGATCAGCTGACTGAGAGCCTGTGTGTGTGAGAGAGAGAAGGAGAGAGTGAGTGAGGGAGGGAGGGAGAGTGAGGGAGAGGCAGAGAGAGAGGGAGAGAGTGAGTGAGGGAGGGAGGGAGAGTGAGGGAGAGGCAGAGAGAGAGGGAGAGAGTGAGTGAGGGAGGGAGGGAGAGTGAGGGAGAGGCAGAGAGAGAAGGAGAGAGTGAGTGAGGGAGGGAGAGTGAGGGAGAGGCAGAGAGAGAGGGAGAGAGTGAGTGAGGAGGGAGAGTGAGGGAGAGGCAGAGAGAGAAGGAGAGAGTGAGTGAGGGAGGGAGAGTGAGGGAGAGGCAGAGAGAGAAGGAGAGAGTGAGTGAGGGAGGGAGGGAGAGTGAGAGAGGGAGGGAGTGAGGTAGAGACAGAGAGAGAGTGGCTGAGGGAGAGACAGAGAGAGAGAGGGAGAGAGAGTGAGTGAGGGAGGGAGGGAGAGTGAGAGAGGGAGAGAGTGAGGTAGAGACAGAGAGAGAGTGGCTGAGGAGAGACAGAGAGAGAGGGAGAGAGGGAGTGAGGGAGGGAGGGAGCGTGAGGGAGAGACAGAGAGAGAGTGGCTGAGGGAGAGACAGAGAGAGAGGGAGAGAGTGAGTGAGAGAGGGAGGGAGAGTGAGGGAGAGACAGAGAGAGAGTGGCTGAGGGAGAGGCAGAGAGAGAGGGAGAGAGTGAGTGAGGGAGGGAGGGAGAGTGAGAGAGGGAGAGAGTGAGGTAGAGACAGAGAGAGAGTGGCTGAGGGAGAGACAGAGAGAGAGGGAGAGAGTGAGTGAGGGAGGGAGGGAGAGTGAGAGAGGGAGAGAGTGAGGTAGAGACAGAGAGAGAGTGGCTGAGGGAGAGACAGAGAGAGAGGGAGAGAGTGAGTGAGGGAGGGAGGGAGAGTGAGGGAGAGACAGAGAGAGAGTGGCTGAGGGAGAGGCAGAGAGAGAGAGGGAGAGAGTGAGAGAGGGAGAGACAGAGAGAGAGAGAGAGAGGTGAGGGCGGTAGGTGAGGGAGGGTGGTAGGTGAAGGAGGGGGTAGGTAGTGAGGGAGGGATGTACCTGATAGGTAGTGAGGGAGGGTAGTGAGTGAGGGAGGGTAGTGAGGGAGGGAGGTAGTGAGGGAGGGTAGTGAGTGAGGGAGGGTAGTGAGTGAGGGAGGGTAGTGAGGGAGGGAGGTAGTGAGGGAGGGAGGTAGTGAGTGAGGGAGTGAGGGAGGGAGGTGCCTGGTAGGTAGTGAGGGAGGGTAGTGAGGGAGGGAGGGTAGTGAGGGAGGTACCTGGTAGGTCGGCAGGATGTTGCTGGTGACGGCGAAGATCGGTTGGATGTTCTTTTGGCTCAAGATCTGGGCCAAGTGCCCGACGGAGGGGTAGTCCTGGAGGGAGAGAGTGAGTGAGAGAGTGAGTGAGGGAGGGAGTGAGGGAGAGTGAGGGAGAGAGTGAGGGACTGAGGGAGTGAGTGAGGGAGAGAGTGAGTGAGGGAGTGAGTGAGGGAGAGAGTGAGGGAGGGAGGGTGTGAGGGAGAGAGTGAGGGAGAGAGTGAGGGAGTGAGTGAGGGAGAGAGTGAGGGAGAGAGAGAGAGAGAGAGAGAGAGAGCGCAGCCCTGTGTGTGTGTGAGGGACAGAGAGAGAGAGAGAGAGAGAGAGAGAGAGGGGGAGAGAGAGAGAGAGAGAGAGAGAGAGAGAGAGGGAGAGAGAGAGCGCAGCCCTGTGTGTGTGTGAGAGAGAGAGAGAGAGAGAGAGCGCAGTGCTGTGTGTGTGTGAGGGAGAGAGAGAGAGAGAGAGAGAGAGAGAGTGCAGTGCAGTGTGTGTGTGAGGGAGAGAGAGAGAGAGAGAGAGAGAGAGAGAGAGAGAGCGCAGCCCTGTGCGTGTGTGAGGGGGGGAGAGAGAGAGAGAGCGCAGCCCTGTGTGTGTGTGAGAGAGAGCGCAGTGCTGTGTGTGTGTGAGGGAGAGAGAGAGAGAGCTCAGTGCTGTGTGTGTGTGAGGGGGGGAGAGAGAGAGAGAGCGCAGCCCTGTGTGTGTGTGAGAGAGAGCGCAGTGCTGTGTGTGTGTGTGTGAGGGAGAGAGAGAGAGAGAGCAGCCCTGTGCGTGTGTGAGGGGGGGAGAGAGAGAGAGAGCGCAGCCCTGTGTGTGTGTGAGAGAGAGCGCAGTGCTGTGTGTGTGTGTGTGAGGGAGAGAGAGAGAGAGCTCAGTGCTGTGTGTGTGTGAGGGAGGGAGAGAGAGAGAGAGCGCAGCCCTGTGTGTGTGTGAGGGAGAGAGAGAGAGAGCGCGCAGCCCTGTGCGTGTGTGAGGGAGAGAGAGAGAGAGCGCAGCCCTATGCGTGTGTGAGGGAGAGAGAGAGAGAGAGAGAGCGCAGCCCTGTGCGTGTGTGAGGGAGAGAGAGAAGAGAGCGCAGTGCTGTGTGTGTGTGAGAGAGAGAGAGCGCAGTGCTGTGTGTGTGTGAGGAGAGAGAGAGAGAGAGAGAGAGAGAGAGTGCAGTGCAGTGTGTGTGTGAGGGAGAGAGAGAGAGAGAGAGAGAGAGAGAGAGAGAGCGCAGCCCTGTGCGTGTGTGAGGGGGGGAGAGAGAGAGAGAGCGCAGCCCTGTGTGTGTGTGAGAGAGAGCGCAGTGCTGTGTGTGTGTGTGTGAGGGAGAGAGAGAGAGAGCGCAGCCCTGTGTGTGTGTGAGGGAGAGAGAGAGAGAGCTCAGTGCTGTGTGTGTGTGAGGGAGGGAGAGAGAGAGAGAGCGCAGCCCTGTGTGTGTGTGAGGGAGAGAGAGAGAGAGCGCGCAGCCCTGTGCGTGGTGTGAGGGAGAGAGAGAGAGAGCGCAGCCCTATGCGTGTGTGAGGGAGAGAGAGAGAGAGAGAGCGCAGCCCTGTGCGTGTGTGAGGGAGAGAGAGAGAGAGCGCAGTGCTGTGTGTGAGGGAGAGAGAGAGAGCCCAGTGCTGTGTGTGTGTGTGTGAGGGAGAGAAAGAGAGAGAGAGAGAGAGAGAGAGCAGCCCTGTGTGTGTGTGAGAGAGAGAGAGAGCGCAGTGCTGTGTGTGTGTGAGGGAGAGTGAGAGAGAGAGCGCAGCCCTGTGCGTGTGTGAGGGAGAGAGAGAGAGAGCGCAGTGCTGTGTGTGTGTGAGGAGAGTGAGAGAGAGAGCGCAGTGCTGTGTGTGTGAGAGAGAGAGCGCAGTGCTGTGTGTGTGAGAGAGAGAGAGAGCGCAGTGCTGTGTGTGTGAGAGAGAGAGAGAGAGAGAGAGAGAGCGCAGTGCTGTGTGTGTGTGTGAGAGAGAGAGGAGAGAGCGCAGTGCTGTGTGTGTGTGTGAGAGAGAGAGCGCAGTGCTGTGTGTGAGAGAGAGAGAGAGAGAGAGCGCAGGCTGTGTGTGTGTGTGAGAGAGAGAGAGCGCAGTGCTGTGTGTGTGTGAGAGAGAGAGAGAGAGCGCAGTGCTGTGTGTGTGTGAGAGAGAGAGAGCGCAGTGCTGTGTGTGTGAGAGAGAGAGAGAGAGCGCAGTGCTGTGTGTGTGTGTGAGAGAGAGAGAGAGAGAGCGCCAGTGCTGTGTGTGTGTGTGAGAGAGAGAGCGCAGTGCTGTGTGTGAGAGAGAGAGAGAGAGAGAGCGCAGGGCTGTGTGTGTGTGTGTGAGAGAGAGAGAGAGCGCAGTGCTGTGTGTGTGTGTGAGAGAGAGAGAGAGAGCGCAGTGCTGTGTGTGTGTGAGAGAGAGAGAGCGCAGTGCTGTGTGTGTGAGAGAGAGAGAGAGAGCGCAGTGCTGTGTGTGTGTGTGAAGATAGAGAGCGCAGTGCTGTATGTGTGTGAGAGAGAGAGCGCAGTGCTGTGTGTGTGTGTGAGAGAGAGAGAGAGAGAGCGCAGTGCTGTGTGTGTGAGAGAGAGAGAGAGCGCAGTGCTGTGTGTGTGAGAGAGAGAGAGAGAGAGCGCAGTGCTGTGTGTGTGAGAGAGAGAGAGAGAGAGCGCAGTGCTGTGTGTGTGTGTGTGTGTGTGAGAGAGAGAGAGCGTAGTGCTGTGTGTGTGAGAGAGAGAGAGAGCGCAGTGCTGTGTGTGTGAGAGAGAGAGAGAGCGCAGTGCTGTGTGTGAGAGAGAGAGAGAGAGAGAGAGAGCGCAGTGCTGTGTGTGAGAGAGAGAGAGAGAGAGCGCAGTGCTGTGTGTGAGAGAGAGAGAGAGAGCGCAGTGCTGTGTGTGTGTGTGAGAGAGAGAGAGAGAGCAGTGCTGTGTGTGAGAGAGAGAGAGAGAGCGCAGTGCTGTGTGTGTGAGAGTGAGAGAGAGAGAGCAGTGCTGTGTGTGAGAGAGAGAGAGAGAGCGCAGTGCTGTGTGTGAGAGAGAGAGAGAGAGCGCAGTGCTGTGTGTGGAGAGAGAGAGAGAGAGAGCAGTGCTGTGTGTGAGAGAGAGAGAGAGAGCGCAGTGCTGTGTGTGTGTGTGAGAGAGAGAGAGAGAGCGCAGTGCTGTGTGTGTGTCTGTGAGAGAGAGAGAGAGAGCGCAGTGCTGTGTGTGTGTGAGAGAGAGAGAGCGCAGTGCTGTGTGTGTGTGAGAGAGAGAGAGAGCGCAGTGCTGTGTGTGAGAGAGCGCAGTGAGCAGTGCTGGTGTGTGTGTGAGAGAGAGAGAGAGCGCAGTGCTGTGTGTGTGTGAGAGAGAGAGAGAGAGAGCGCAGTGCTGTGTGTGAGAGAGAGAGAGAGAGCGCAGTGCTGTGTGTGTGAGAGAGAGAGAGCGCAGTGCTGTGTGTGTGTGAGAGAGAGAGAGAGAGCGCAGTGCTGTGTGTGTGTGAGAGAGAGCGCAGTGCTGTGTGTGTGAGAGAGAGAGACAGCGCAGTGCTGTGTGTGTGAGAGAGAGAGAGCGCAGTGCTGTGTGTGTGTGTGAGAGAGAGAGAGCGCAGTGCTGTGTGTGTGTGTGAGAGAGAGAGAGCGCAGTGCTGTGTGTGTGTGAGAGAGAGAGCGCAGTGCTGTGTGTGTGTGAGAGAGAGAGAGAGAGCGCAGTGCTGTGTGAGTGTGTGTGAGAGAGAGAGAGAGAGCGCAGTGCTGTGTGTGTGTGAGAGAGAGAGAGCGCAGTGCTGTGTGTGTGTGTATGAGAGAGGGAGAGCGCAGTGCTGTGTGTGTGTGTGAGGGAGAGCGCAGTGCTGTGTGTGAGAGAGAGAGCGCAGTGCTGTGTGTGAGAGAGAGAGAGAGAGCGCGCAGTGCTGTGTGTGAGAGAGAGAGAGCGCAGTGCTGTGTGTGTGAGAGAGAGAGAGAGCGCAGTGCTGTGTGTGAGAGAGAGAGAGAGCGCAGTGCTGTGTGTGAGAGAGAGAGAGAGCGCGCAGTGCTGTGTGTGAGAGAGAGAGAGCGCAGTGCTCTGTGTGTGTGTGAGAGAGAGAGAGAGAGAGAGCGCAGTGCTGTGTGTGTGTGAGAGAGAGAGAGAGAGAGCGCAGTGCTGTGTGTGTGAGAGAGAGAGAGAGCGCAGTGCTGTGTGTGAGTGAGAGAGAGAGAGAGCGCAGTGCTGTGTGTGAGAGAGAGAGAGAGCGCAGTGCTGTGTGTGTGTGAGAGAGAGAGCGCAGTGCTGTGTGTGTGTGAGAGAGAGAGAGCGCAGTGCTGTGTGTGAGTGAGAGAGAGAGAGCGCAGTGCTGTGTGTGAGAGAGAGAGAGAGAGAGCGCAGTGCTGTGTGTGTGAGAGAGAGAGAGCGCAGTGCTGTGTGTGTGAGAGAGAGAGAGAGCGCAGTGCTGTGTGTGAGAGAGAGAGAGAGCGCAGTGCTGTGTGTGTGTGAGAGAGAGAGCGCAGTGCTGTGTGTGTGAGAGAGAGAGAGAGCGCAGTGCTGTGTGTGAGAGAGAGAGAGAGAGAGCGCAGTGCTGTGTGTGAGAGAGAGAGAGAGAGAGAGCGCAGTGCTGTGTGTGAGAGAGAGAGCGCAGTGCTGTGTGTGTGAGAGAGAGAGAGAGCGCAGTGCTGTGTGTGAGTGAGAGAGAGAGAGAGCGCAGTGCTGTGTGTGAGAGAGAGAGAGAGCGCAGTGCTGTGTGTGAGAGAGAGAGAGAGCGCAGTGCTGTGTGTGTGTGAGAGAGAGAGCGCAGTGCTGTGTGTGTGTGTGAGAGAGAGAGAGCGTAGTGCTGTGTGTGAGAGAGCGCAGTGCTGTGTGTGTGTGTGTGTGTGTGAGAGAGAGAGCGTAGTGCTGTGTGTGTGAGAGAGAGAGAGAGCGCAGTGCTGTGTGTGTGTGAGAGAGAGAGAGAGAGAGCGCAGTGCTGTGTGTGAGAGAGAGAGAGAGAGCGCAGTGCTGTGTGTGTGTGAGAGAGAGCGCAGTGCTGTGTGTGTGAGAGAGAGAGACAGCGCAGTGCTGTGTGTGTGAGAGAGAGAGAGCGCAGTGCTGTGTGTGTGTGTGAGAGAGAGAGAGCGCAGTGCTGTGTGTGTGTGTGAGAGAGAGAGAGCGCAGTGCTGTGTGTGTGAGAGAGAGAGAGCGCAGTGCTGTGTGTGTGTGAGAGAGAGAGAGAGAGCGCAGTGCTGTGTGTGTGTGTGAGAGAGAGAGAGAGAGCGCAGTGCTGTGTGTGTGTGAGAGAGAGAGAGCGCAGTGCTGTGTGTGTGTGTATGAGAGAGGGAGAGCGCAGTGCTGTGTGTGTGTGTGAGGGAGAGCGCAGTGCTGTGTGTGAGAGAGAGAGCGCAGTGCTGTGTGTGAGAGAGAGAGAGCGCAGTGCTGTGTGTGTGAGAGAGAGAGAGAGCGCAGTGCTGTGTGTGAGAGAGAGAGAGAGCGCAGTGCTGTGTGTGAGAGAGAGAGAGAGCGCAGTGCTGTGTGTGAGAGAGAGAGAGAGCGCGCAGTGCTGTGTGTGAGAGAGAGAGAGCGCAGTGCTCTGTGTGTGTGTGAGAGAGAGAGAGAGAGAGAGCGCAGTGCTGTGTGTGTGTGAGAGAGAGAGCGCAGTGCTGTGTGTGTGAGAGAGAGAGAGAGCGCAGTGCTGTGTGTGAGTGAGAGAGAGAGAGAGCGCAGTGCTGTGTGTGAGTGAGAGAGAGACAGCGCAGTGCTGTGTGTGTGAGAGAGAGAGAGCGCAGTGCTGTGTGTGTGTGTGAGAGAGAGAGAGAGAGCGCAGTGCTGTGTGCGTGTGAGAGAGAGAGAGAGAGAGAGCGCAGTGCTGTGTGTGTGAGAGAGAGAGAGAGCGCAGTGCTGTGTGTGTGAGAGAGAGAGAGAGCGCAGTGCTGTGTGTGTGTGTGAGAGAGAGAGCGCAGTGCTGTGTGTGTGAGAGAGAGAGAGAGAGAGCGCAGGGCTGTGTGTGTGTGTGAGAGAGAGAGCGCAGTGCTGTGTGTGTGAGAGAGAGAGAGAGAGCGCAGTGCTGTGCGTGTGTGTGAGAGAGAGAGAGAAAGCGCAGTGCTGTGTGTGTGAGAGAGAGAGAGAGAGCGCAGTGCTGTGTGTGTGTGAGAGAGAGAGAGAGCGCAGTGCTGTGCGTGTGTGTGAGAGAGAGAGAGCGCAGTGCTGTGTGTGTGAGAGAGAGAGAGAGCGCAGTGCTGTGTGTGTGAGAGAGAGAGAGCGCAGTGCTGTGTGTGTGAGAGAGAGAGAGAGCGCAGTGCTGTGTGTGTGAGAGAGAGAGAGAGCGCAGTGCTGTGTGTGTGAGAGAGAGAGGGCGCAGTGCTGTGTGTGTGAGAGAGAGAGAGAGCGCAGTCCTGTGTGTGAGAGAGAGAGAGAGAGCGCAGTGCGGTGTGTGAGAGAGAAAGAGAGAGAGAGAGAGAGAGCGCAGTGCTGTGTGTGTGTGTGTGAGAGAGAGAGCGCAGTGATGTGTGTGTGAGAGAGAGAGAGAGAGCGCAGTGCTGTGTGTGTGTGTGAGAGAGAGAGAGAGAGCGCAGTGCTGTGTGTGTGTGTGAGAGAGAGAGAGAGAGCGCAGTGCTGTGTGTGTGTGTGAGAGAGAGAGAGAGAGAGCGCAGTGCTGTGTGTGTGTGTGTGAGAGAGAGAGCGCAGTGCTGTGTGTGTCTGTGTGTGAGAGAGAGCGCAGTGCTGTGTGTGTCTGTGTGTGAGAGAGAGCGCAGTGCTGTGTGTGTGTGAGAGAGAGAGAGCGCAGTGCTGTGTGTGTGTGAGGGAGAGAGAGAGAGAGAGAGAGAGAGAGAGTGCAGTGCAGTGTGTGTGTGAGGGAGAGAGAGAGAGAGAGAGAGAGAGAGAGAGAGCGCAGCCCTGTGCGTGTGTGAGAGAGAGCGCAGTGCTGTGTGTGTGTGTGTGAGGGAGAGAGAGAGAGAGCGCAGCCCTGTGTGTGTGTGAGGGAGAGAGAGAGAGAGCGCGCAGCCCTGTGCGTGTGTGAGGGAGAGAGAGAGAGAGCGCAGCCCTATGCGTGTGTGAGGGAGAGAGAGAGAGAGAGAGCGCAGCCCTGTGTGTGTGTGAGGGAGAGAGAGAGAGAGAGCGCAGCCCTGTGCGTGTGTGAGGGAGAGAGAGAGAGAGCGCAGTGCTGTGTGTGAGGGAGAGAGAGAGAGCCCAGTGCTGTGTGTGTGTGTGTGAGGGAGAGAAAGAGAGAGAGAGAGAGAGAGCGCAGTGCTGTGTGTGTGTGAGAGAGAGCGCAGTGCTGTGTGTGTGTGTGTGAGGGAGAGAAAGAGAGAGAGAGAGAGAGAGAGCAGCCCTGTGTGTGTGTGAGGGAGAGTGAGAGAGAGAGCGCAGCCCTGTGCGTGTGTGAGGGAGAGAGAGAGAGAGCGCAGTGCTGTGTGTGAGGGAGAGAGAGAGAGCCCAGTGCTGTGTGTGTGTGTGTGAGGGAGAGAAAGAGAGAGAGAGAGCGCAGTGCTGTGTGTGTGTGAGGGAGAGTGAGAGAGAGAGCGCAGTGCTGTGTGTGTGAGAGAGAGAGAGAGCGCAGTGCTGTGTGTGTGAGAGAGAGAGCGCAGTGCTGTGTGTGAGAGAGAGAGAGAGAGAGAGAGCGCAGTGCTGTGTGTGTGTGAGAGAGAGAGAGAGAGCGCAGTGCTGTGTGTGTGAGAGAGAGAGAGAGAGAGCGCAGTGCTGTGTGTGTGTGTGTGAGAGAGAGAGAGAGCGCAGTGCTGTGTGTGTGTGTGAGAGATAGAGAGCGCAGTGCTGTATGTGTGTGAGAGAGAGAGCGCAGTGCTGTGTGTGTGAGAGAGAGAGAGAGCGCAGTGCTGTGTGTGAGAGAGAGAGAGAGAGAGAGCGCAGGGCTGTGTGTGTGTGTGTGAGAGAGAGAGAGAGCGCAGTGCTGTGTGTGTGTGTGTGAGAGAGAGAGAGAGCGCAGTGCTGTGTGTGAGAGAGAGAGAGAGAGAGCGCAGTGCTGTGTGTGTGTGTGAGAGAGAGAGAGAGAGCGCAGTGCTGTGTGTGTGTGAGAGAGAGAGAGCGCAGTGCTGTGTGTGTGAGAGAGAGAGAGAGAGCGCAGTGCTGTGTGTGTGTGTGAGAGAGAGAGAGAGAGCGCAGTGCTGTGTGTGTGTGTGAGAGATAGAGAGCGCAGTGCTGTGTGTGTGTGAGAGAGAGAGCGCAGTGCTGTGTGTGTGTGTGAGAGAGAGAGAGAGAGCGCAGTGCTGTGTGTGTGTGTGAGAGAGAGAGAGCGCAGTGCTGTATGTGTGTGAGAGAGAGATCGCAGTGCTGTGTGTGTGAGAGAGAGAGAGAGCGCAGTGCTGTGTGTGTGTGTGAGAGAGAGAGAGAGAGCGCAGTGCTGTGTGTGTGTGTGTGAGAGAGAGAGAGCGTAGTGCTGTGTGTGTGAGAGAGAGAGAGAGCGCAGTGCTGTGTGTGTGAGAGAGAGAGAGAGCGCAGTGCTGTGTGTGAGAGAGAGAGAGAGAGCGCAGTGCTGTGTGTGTGTGAGAGAGAGAGAGAGAGAGCGCAGTGCTGTGTGTGAGAGAGAGAGAGAGAGAGAGACAGCGCAGGGCTGTGTGTGAGAGAGAGAGAGAGAGCGCAGTGCTGTGTGTGTGTGTGAGAGAGAGAGAGAGAGAGCGCAGTGCTGTGTGTGTGTGTGAGAGAGAGAGAGAGAGAGAGCGCAGTGCTGTGTGTGTGTGTGTGAGAGAGAGAGAGAGTGCAGTGCTGTGTGTGTGTGTGTGTGAGAGAGAGAGAGCGTAGTGCTGTGTGTGTGAGAGAGAGAGAGAGCGCAGTGCTGTGTGTGTGAGAGAGAGAGAGAGCGCAGTGCTGTGTGTGTGAGAGAGAGAGAGAGAGCGCAGTGCTGTGTGTGTGTGTGTGTGTGAGAGAGAGAGAGCGTAGTGCTGTGTGTGAGAGAGCGCAGTGCTGTGTGTGTGTGTGTGAGAGAGAGAGAGCGCAGTGCTGTGTGTGTGAGAGAGAGAGAGAGAGAGAGAGAGAGCGCAGTGCTGTGTGTGTGTGAGAGAGAGAGAGAGCGTAGTGCTGTGTGTGTGAGAGAGAGAGAGAGCGCAGTGCTGTGTGTGTGTGTGTGAGAGAGAGAGAGCGCATTGCTGTGTGTGTGAGAGAGAGAGAGAGAGAGAGAGAGAGCGCAGTGCTGTGTGTGTGTGAGAGAGAGAGAGCGCAGTGCTGTCTGTGAGAGAGAGAGAGAGAGAGCGCAGTGCTGTGTGTGAGAGAGAGAGAGAGAGAGCGCAGTGCTGTGTGTGTGAGAGAGAGAGAGCGCAGTGCTGTGTGTGTGTGAGAGAGAGAGAGAGAGCGCAGTGCTGTGCGTGTGTGAGAGAGAGAGAGAGCGCAGTGCTGTGTGTGTGTGAGAGAGAGCGCAGTGCTGTGTGTGTGAGAGAGAGAGACAGCGCAGTGCTGTGTGTGTGAGAGAGAGAGAGCGCAGTGCTGTGTGTGTGTGTGAGAGAGAGAGAGCGCAGTGCTGTGTGTGTGTGTGAGAGAGAGAGAGCGCAGTGCTGTGTGTGTGAGAGAGAGAGAGCGCAGTGCTGTGTGTGTGTGAGAGAGAGAGAGAGAGCGCAGTGCTGTGTGTGTGTGTGAGAGAGAGAGAGAGAGCGCAGTGCTGTGTGTGTGTGTGAGAGAGAGAGAGAGAGCGCAGTGCTGTGTGTGTGTGAGAGAGAGAGAGAGCGCAGTGCTGTGTGTGTGTGAGAGAGAGAGAGCGCAGTGCTGTGTGTGTGTGTATGAGAGAGGGAGAGCGCAGTGCTGTGTGTGTGTGTGAGGGAGAGCGCAGTGCTGTGTGTGAGAGAGAGAGCGCAGTGCTGTGTGTGAGAGAGAGAGAGAGAGCGCGCAGTGCTGTGTGCGAGAGAGAGAGAGCGCAGTGCTGTGTGTGTGAGAGAGAGAGAGAGCGCAGTGCTGTGTGTGTGAGAGAGAGAGAGAGCGCGCAGTGCTGTGTGTGAGAGAGAGAGCGCAGTGCTCTGTGTGTGTGTGAGAGAGAGAGAGAGAGAGAGCGCAGTGCTGTGTGTGTGTGTGTGTGTGAGAGAGAGAGAGAGCGCAGTGCTGTGTGTGTGAGAGAGAGAGAGAGAGAGAGCGCAGTGCTGTGTGTGTGTGTGTGTGTGAGAGAGAGAGAGAGCGCAGTGCTGTGTGTGTGTGAGAGAGAGAGAGCGCAGTGCTGTGTGTGTGTGTGTGTGTGAGAGAGAGAGAGAGCGCAGTGCTGTGTGTGAGAGAGAGAGAGAGAGCGCAGTGCTGTGTGTGTGTGAGAGAGAGAGCGCAGTGCTGTGTGTGTGTGAGAGAGAGACAGCGCAGTGCTGTGTGTGAGAGAGAGAGAGAGAGAGAGAGAGAGCGCAGTGCTGTGTGTGTGAGAGAGAGAGAGAGCGCAGTGCTGTGTGTGAGTGAGAGAGAGAGAGAGCGCAGTGCTGTGTGTGAGTGAGAGAGAGACAGCGCAGTGCTGTGTGTGTGAGAGAGAGAGAGCGCAGGGCTGTGTGTGTGTGTGAGAGAGAGAGCGCAGTGCTGTGTGTGTGAGAGAGAGAGAGAGAGCGCAGTGCTGTGCGTGTGTGTGAGAGAGAGAGAGCGCAGTGCTGTGTGTGAGTGAGAGAGAGAGAGAGAGCGCAGTGCTGTGTGTGTGAGAGAGAGAGAGAGAGCGCAGTGCTGTGTGTGTGTGAGAGAGAGAGAGAGAGCGCAGTGCTGTGCCTGTGTGTGAGAGAGAGAGAGCGCAGGGCTGTGTGTGTGTGAGAGAGAGAGAGCGCAGTGCTGTGTGTGTGAGAGAGAGAGAGCGCAGTGCTGTGTGTGTGAGAGAGAGAGAGAGCGCAGTGCTGTGTGTGTGAGAGAGAGAGGGCGCAGTGCTGTGTGTGTGAGAGAGAGAGAGAGAGCGCAGTCCTGTGTGTGAGAGAGAGAGAGAGAGCGCAGTGCGGTGTGTGAGAGAGAAAGAGAGAGAGAGAGAGAGAGCGCAGTGCTGTGTGTGTGTGTGTGTGTGAGAGAGAGAGCGCAGTGCTGTGTGTGTGAGAGAGAGAGAGAGCGCAGTGCTGTGTGTGTGTGTGAGAGAGAGAGAGAGAGCGCAGTGCTGTGTGTGTGTGTGTGAGAGAGAGAGAGAGAGCGCAGTGCTGTGTGTGTGTGAGAGAGAGAGAGCGCAGTGCTGTGTGTGTGTGAGAGAGAGAGAGCGCAGTGCTGTGTGTGAGAGAGAGAGAGAGAGCGCGCAGTGCTGTGTGTGAGAGAGAGAGAGTGCGCAGTGCTGTGTGTGAGAGAGAGAGAGAGAGCGCGCAGTGCTGTGTGTGAGAGAGAGAGAGCGCAGTGCTGTGTGTGTGAGAGAGAGAGAGAGCGCAGTGCGGTGTGTGAGAGAGAAAGAGAGAGAGAGAGAGAGAGCGCAGTGCTGTGTGTGTGTGTGTGAGAGAGAGAGCGCAGTGCTGTGTGTGTGTGAGAGAGAGAGAGAGCGCAGTGCTGTGTGTGAGAGAGAGAGAGAGCGCAGTGCTGTGTGTGTGAGAGAGAGAGAGAGAGCACAGTGCTGTGTGTGAGAGAGAGAGAGCGCAGTGCTGTGTGTGTGAGAGAGAGAGAGAGCGCAGTGCTGTGTGAGAGAGAGAGAGAGAGAGCGCAGTGCTGTGTGCGTGAGAGAGAGAGAGAGCGCAGTGCTGTGTGTGTGTGAGAGAGAGAGAGAGCGCAGTGCTGTGTGTGTGTGAGAGAGAGAGAGCGCAGGGCTGTGTGTGAGAGAGAGAGAGAGAGCGCAGTGCTGTGTGTGTGAGAGAGAGAGAGAGCGCAGTGCTGTGTGTGTGTGTGAGAGAGAGAGAGAGAGCGCAGTGCTGTGTGTGAGAGAGAGAGAGAGCGCAGTGCTGTGTGTGTGAGAGAGAGAGAGAGCGCAGTGCTGTGTGTGTGAGAGAGAGAGAGAGCGCAGTGCTGTGTGTGTGTGAGAGAGAGAGCGCAGTGCTGTGTGTGTGTGAGAGAGAGAGAGAGAGAGCGCAGTGCTGTGTGTGTGAGAGAGAGAGAGCGCAGTGCTGTGTGTGTGAGAGAGAGAGAGAGCGCAGTGCTGTGTGTGTGAGAGAGAGAGAGAGCGCAGTGCTGTGTGTGTGTGTGAGAGAGAGAGAGAGAGAGCGCAGTGCTGTGTGTGTGTGAGAGAGAGAGCGCAGTGCTGTGTGTGTGTGAGAGAGAGAGAGAGAGAGCGCAGTGCTGTGTGTGAGAGAGAGAGAGAGCGCAGTGCTGTGTGTGTGTGTGAGAGAGAGAGAGAGAGCGCAGTGCTGTGTGTGTGTGTGAGAGAGAGAGAGAGAGAGCGCAGTGCTGTGTGTGTGTGAGAGAGAGAGAGCGCAGTGCTGTGTGTGTGTGAGAGAGAGAGAGAGAGAGAGCGCAGTGCTGTGTGTGAGAGAGAGAGAGAGAGCGCGCAGTGCTGTGTGTGAGAGAGAGAGAGTGCGCAGTGCTGTGTGTGAGAGAGAGAGAGAGAGCGCGCAGTGCTGTGTGTGAGAGAGAGAGAGCGCAGTGCTGTGTGTGTGAGAGAGAGAGAGAGCGCAGTGCGGTGTGTGAGAGAGAAGAGAGAGAGAGAGAGAGAGCGCAGTGCTGTGTGTGTGTGTGTGAGAGAGAGAGCGCAGTGCTGTGTGTGTGTGAGAGAGAGAGAGAGCGCAGTGCTGTGTGTGAGAGAGAGAGAGAGCGCAGTGCTGTGTGTGTGAGAGAGAGAGAGAGAGCACAGTGCTGTGTGTGAGAGAGAGAGAGCGCAGTGCTGTGTGTGTGAGAGAGAGAGAGAGCGCAGTGCTGTGTGAGAGAGAGAGAGAGAGAGCGCAGTGCTGTGTGCGTGAGAGAGAGAGAGAGCGCAGTGCTGTGTGTGTGTGAGAGAGAGAGAGAGCGCAGTGCTGTGTGTGTGTGAGAGAGAGAGAGAGCGCAGGGCTGTGTGTGAGAGAGAGAGAGAGAGCGCAGTGCTGTGTGTGTGAGAGAGAGAGAGAGCGCAGTGCTGTGTGTGTGTGTGAGAGAGAGAGAGAGAGCGCAGTGCTGTGTGTGAGAGAGAGAGAGAGCGCAGTGCTGTGTGTGTGAGAGAGAGAGAGAGCGCAGTGCTGTGTGTGTGAGAGAGAGAGAGAGCGCAGTGCTGTGTGTGTGTGAGAGAGAGAGCGCAGTGCTGTGTGTGTGTGAGAGAGAGAGAGAGAGAGAGCGCAGTGCTGTGTGTGTGAGAGAGAGAGAGCGCAGTGCTGTGTGTGTGAGAGAGAGAGAGAGCGCAGTGCTGTGTGTGTGAGAGAGAGAGAGAGCGCAGTGCTGTGTGTGTGTGTGAGAGAGAGAGAGAGAGAGCGCAGTGCTGTGTGTGTGTGAGAGAGAGAGCGCAGTGCTGTGTGTGTGTGAGAGAGAGAGAGAGAGCGCAGTGCTGTGTGTGAGAGAGAGAGAGAGCGCAGTGCTGTGTGTGTGAGAGAGAGAGAGAGCGCAGTGCTGTTTGTGTGAGAGAGAGAGAGAGCGCAGTGCTGTGTGTGTGTGTGAGAGAGAGAGAGAGAGAGCGCAGTGCTGTGTGTGTGTGAGAGAGAGAGAGAGAGAGCGCAGGGCTGTGTGTGTGTGTGAGAGAGAGAGAGCGCAGTGCTGTGTGTGTGTGTATGAGAGAGAGAGAGAGAGCGCAGTGCTGTGTGTGTGTGAGAGAGAGAGAGAGCGCAGTGCTGTGTGTGTGAGAGAGAGCGCAGTGCTGTGTGTGTGAGAGAGAGAGAGAGAGAGAGAGAGAGCGCAGTGCTGTGTGTGTGAGGGAGAGAGAGAGAGAGCGCAGTGCTGTGTGTGAGAGAGAGAGAGAGAGCTCAGTGCTGTGTGTGAGAGAGAGAGAGAGAGCGCAGTGCTCTGTGTGTGTGTGTGAGAGAGAGAGAAAGCGCAGTGCTGTGTGTGTGAGAGAGAGAGAGAGAGCGCGCAGTGCTGTGTGTGAGAGAGAGAGAGCGCAGTGCTGTGTGTGTGTGTGTGAGAGAGAGAGAGAGAGAGAGAGCGCAGTGCTGTGTGTGTGTGAGAGAGAGAGCGCAGTGCTGTGTGTGTGTGTGAGAGAGAGAGAGAGAGAGCGCAGTGCTGTGTGTGTGTGAGAGAGAGAGAGAGCGCGCAGTGCTGTGTGTGAGAGAGAGAGAGCGCAGTGCTGTGTGTGTGAGAGAGAGAGAGAGAGCGCAGTGCTGTGTGTGTGTGAGAGAGAGAGCGCAGTGCTGTGTGTGTGTGAGAGAGAGAGAGAGCGCAGTGCTGTGTGTGTGTGTGCGTGTGAGAGAGAGAGAGAGAGAGAGAGAGCGCAGTGCTGTGTGTGTGAGAGAGAGAGAGAGAGAGCGCAGTGCTGTGTGTGTGTGTGCGTGTGAGAGAGAGAGAGAGAGAGAGAGAGAGCGCAGTGCTGTGTGTGTGAGAGAGAGAGAGAGCGCAGTGCTGTGTGTGTGTGTGAGAGAGAGAGAGAGAGAGCGCAGTGCTGCGTGTGTGTGAGAGAGAGAGAGAGCGCAGTGCTGTGTGTGTGTGCGTGTGAGAGAGAGAGAGAGAGAGAGAGCGCAGTGCTGTGTGTGTGAGAGAGAGAGAGAGAGCGCAGTGCTGTGTGTGTGTGTGTGAGAGAGAGCGCAGTGCTGTGTGTGTGAGAGAGAGAGAGCGCAGTGCTGTGTGTGTGTGAGAGAGAGAGAGCTCAGTGCTGTGTGTGTGTGTGAGAGAGAGAGAGAGAGAGGGCAGTGCTGTGTGTGTGTGTGAGAGAGAGAGAGAGAGAGGGCAGTGCTGTGTGTGTGTGTGAGAGAGAGAGAGAGAGAGCACAGTGCTGTGTGTGAGAGAGAGAGAGCGCAGTGCTGTGTGTGTGAGAGAGAGAGAGAGAGCGCAGTGCTGTGTGTGTGTGTGAGAGAGAGAGAGAGAGAGCGCAGTGCTGTGTGTGAGAGAGAGAGAGAGCGCAGTGCTGTGTGTGTGAGAGAGAGAGAGCGCAGTGCTGTGTGTGTGTGTGAGAGAGAGAGAGAGAGAGAGAGCGCAGGGCTGTGTGTGAGAGAGAGAGAGAGAGCGCAGTGCTGTGTGTGTGTGAGAGAGAGAGAGAGCGCAGTGCTGTGTGTGTGTGTGTGTGAGAGAGAGAGCGCAGTGCTGTGTGTGAGAGAGAGAGAGAGCGCAGTGCTGTGTGCGTGAGAGAGAGAGAGAGCGCAGTGCTGTGTGTGTGAGAGAGAGAGAGAGAGAGAGAGCGCAGGGCTGTGTGTGAGAGAGAGAGAGAGAGCGCAGTGCTGTGTGTGTGTGAGAGAGAGAGAGAGCGCAGTGCTGTGTGTGTGAGAGAGAGAGAGAGCGCAGTGCTGTGTGTGTGTGTGAGAGAGAGAGCGCAGTGCTGTGTGTGTGTGTGAGAGAGAGCGCAGTGCTGTGTGTGTGTGTGAGAGAGAGAGAGAGAGAGCGCAGTGCTGCGTGTGTGTGTGAGAGAGAGAGAGAGAGCGCAGTGCTGTGTGTGAGAGAGAGAGAGAGCGCAGTGCTGTGTGTGTGAGAGAGAGAGAGAGCGCAGTGCTGTGTGTGTGTGTGAGAGAGAGAGAGAGCGCGCAGTGCTGTGTGTGTGAGAGAGAGAGAGCGCAGTGCTGTGTGTGTGAGAGAGAGAGAGAGAGAGAGCGCAGTGCTGTGTGTGAGAGAGAGAGAGAGAGAGAGAGAGAGCGCAGTGCTGTGTGTGTGTGTGAGGGAGAGCGCAGTGCTGTGTGTGAGAGAGAGAGAGAGAGAGAGAGCGCAGTGCTGTGTGTGTGAGAGAGAGAGAGAGAGAGAGAGCGCAGTGCTGTGTGTGTGTGTGAGGGAGAGCGCAGTGCTGTGTGTGAGAGAGAGAGCGCAGTGCTGTGTGTGTGAGGGAGAGAGAGAGAGAGCTCAGTGCTGTGTGTGAGAGAGAGAGAGAGAGAGCGAGAGAGAGAGCGCAGTGCTGTGTGTGTGTGTGAGAGAGAGAGAAAGCGCAGTGCTGTGTGTGTGAGAGAGAGAGAGAGAGAGAGAGAGAGAGAGAGCGCAGGGCTGTGTGTGTGTGAGAGAGAGAGAGCGCAGTGCTGTGTGTGTGAGAGAGAGAGAGCGCAGGGCTGTGTGTGTGTGAGAGAGAGAGAGAAAGCGCAGTGCTGTGTGTGTGTGTGTGAGAGAGAGAGAAAGCGCAGTGCTGTGTGTGTGAGAGAGAGAGAGAGAGAGAGAGAGAGAGAGAGCGCAGGGCTGTGTGTGTGTGAGAGAGAGAGAGCGCAGTGCTGTGTGTGTGAGAGAGAGAGCGCAGTGCTGTGTGTGTGAGAGAGAGAGAGAGCGCAGTGCTGTGTGTGTCTGAGAGAGAGAGAGAGAGCGCAGTGCTGTGTGTGAGAGAGAGAGAGCACAGTGCTGTGTGTGAGAGAGAGAGAGAGCGCAGTGCTGTGTGTGTGAGAGAGAGAGAGAGCGCAGTGCTGTGTGTGTGAGAGAGAGAGAGCGCAGTGCTGTGTGTGTGTGAGAGAGAGAGAGAGAGAGAGAGCGCAGGGCTGTGTGTGAGAGAGAGAGAGAGAGCGCAGTGCTGTGTGTGTGTGAGAGAGAGAGAGAGCGCAGTGCTGTGTGTGTGTGTGAGAGAGAGAGAGAGCGCAGTGCTGTGTGTGTGTGTGAGAGAGAGAGCGCAGTGCTGTGTGTGTGTGTGAGAGAGAGCGCAGTGCTGTGTGTGAGAGAGAGAGAGAGAGCGCAGTGCTGCGTGTGTGTGTGTGAGAGAGAGAGAGAGAGCGCAGTGCTGTGTGTGAGAGAGAGAGAGAGCGCAGTGCTGTGTGTGTGAGAGAGAGAGAGAGCGCAGTGCTGTGTGTGTGTGTGAGAGAGAGAGAGAGAGAGCGCAGTGCTGTGTGTGTGAGAGAGAGAGAGCGCAGTGCTGTGTGTGTGTGAGAGAGAGAGCGCAGTGCTGTGTGTGTGTGAGAGAGAGAGAGAGAGAGCGCAGTGCTGTGTGTGAGAGAGAGAGAGAGCGCAGTGCTGTGTGTGTGAGAGAGAGAGAGAGCGCAGTGCTGTGTGTGTGTGTGAGAGAGAGAGAGCGCAGTGCTGTGTGTGTGTGTATGAGAGAGAGAGAGAGAGCGCAGTGCTGTGTGTGTGTGAGAGAGAGAGAGAGCGCAGTGCTGTGTGTGTGAGAGAGAGAGAGAGAGAGAGAGAGAGCGCAGTGCTGTGTGTGTGTGTGAGGGAGAGCGCAGTGCTGTGTGTGAGAGAGAGAGCGCAGTGCTGTGTGTGTGAGGGAGAGAGAGAGAGAGCTCAGTGCTGTGTGTGTGTGTGTGTGAGAGAGAGAGAGCGCAGTGCTGTGTGTGTGAGAGAGAGAGAGAGCGCAGTGCTGTGTGTGTGTGTGAGAGAGAGAGAGCGCAGTGCTGTGTGTGTGTGTATGAGAGAGAGAGAGAGAGCGCAGTGCTGTGTGTGTGTGAGAGAGAGAGAGAGAGAGAGCGCAGTGCTGTGTGTGTGTGAGAGAGAGAGAGAGAGAGAGCGCAGTGCTGTGTGTGTGTGAGAGAGAGAGAGAGAGAGAGAGCGCAGTGCTGTGTGTGTGTGAGAGAGAGAGAGAGAGAGAGCGCAGTGCTGTGTGTGTGTGAGAGAGAGAGAGAGCGCAGTGCTGTGTGTGTGAGAGAGAGAGAGAGAGAGAGAGAGAGAGCGCAGTGCTGTGTGTGTGTGTGAGAGAGAGAGCGCAGTGCTGTGTGTGTGAGGGAGAGAGAGAGAGAGCTCAGTGCTGTGTGTGAGAGAGAGAGAGAGAGAGAGAGAGAGCGCAGTGCTGTGTGTGTGTGTGTGAGAGAGAGAGAGAGCGCAGTGCTCTGTGTGTGTGAGAGAGAGAGAGAGAGAGAGCGCAGTGCTGTGTGTGTGTGAGAGAGAGAGAGAGAGAGAGCGCAGTGCTGTGTGTGTGTGAGAGAGAGAGAGAGAGAGAGAGCGCAGTGCTGTGTGTGTGTGAGAGAGAGAGAGAGAGAGAGCGCAGTGCTGTGTGTGTGTGTATGAGAGAGAGAGAGAGAGCGCAGTGCTGTGTGTGTGTGAGAGAGAGAGAGCGCAGTGCTGTGTGTGTGTGTATGAGAGAGAGAGAGAGAGCGCAGTGCTGTGTGTGTGTGAGAGAGAGAGAGAGAGAGAGCGCAGTGCTGTGTGTGTGTGAGAGAGAGAGAGAGAGAGCGCAGTGCTGTGTGTGTGTGAGAGAGAGAGAGAGAGAGAGCGCAGTGCTGTGTGTGTGTGTGAGAGAGAGAGAGAGAGAGAGCGCAGTGCTGTGTGTGTGTGAGAGAGAGAGAGAGCGCAGTGCTGTGTGTGTGAGAGAGAGAGAGAGAGAGAGAGAGAGAGCGCAGTGCTGTGTGTGTGTGTGAGAGAGAGAGCGCAGTGCTGTGTGTGTGAGGGAGAGAGAGAGAGAGCTCAGTGCTGTGTGTGAGAGAGAGAGAGAGAGAGAGAGAGAGCGCAGTGCTGTGTGTGTGTGTGTGAGAGAGAGAGAGAGCGCAGTGCTCTGTGTGTGTGTGTGAGAGAGAGAGAAAGCGCAGTGCTGTGTGTGTGAGAGAGAGAGAGAGAGAGAGAGCGCAGGGCTGTGTGTGTGTGTGTGTGTGTGTGAGAGAGAGAGCGCAGTGCTGTGTGTGTGAGAGAGAGAGCGCAGTGCTGTGTGTGTGAGAGAGAGAGAGAGCGCAGTGCTGTGTGTGAGAGAGAGAGAGCACAGCGCTGTGCGTGTGTGAGAGAGAGAGAGCGCAGTGCTGTGTGTGTGTGTGTGAGAGAGAGCGCAGTGCTGTGTGTGTGAGGGAGAGAGAGAGAGGGAGAGAGAGAGCGCAGTGCTGTGTGTGTGTGAGAGACAGAGAGCGCAGTGCTGTGTGTGTGTGAGAGAGAGAGAGAGCGCAGTGCTGTCTGTGTGTGAGAGAGAGAGAGCGCAGTGCTGTCTGTGTGAGAGAGAGAGAGAGCGTAGTGCTGTGTGTGTGAGAGAGAGAGAGAGAGCGCAGTGCTGTGTGTGTGAGAGAGAGAGAGAGCGCAGTGCTGTGCGTGTGTGAGAGAGAGAGCACAGTGCTGTGTGTGAGAGAGAGAGAGAGCGCAGTGCTGTGTGTGTGAGAGAGAGAGAGAGAGCGCAGTGCTGTGTGTGTGAGAGAGAGAGAGAGCGCAGTGCTGTGTGTGAGAGAGAGAGAGAGAGCGCAGTGCTGTGTGTGTGTGAGAGAGAGAGAGAGCGCAGTGCTGTGTGTGTGTGAGAGAGAGAGAGAGCGCAGTGCTGTGTGTGTGTGAGAGAGAGAGAGAGAGCGCAGTGCTGTGTGTGTGTGAGAGAGAGAGCGCAGTGCTGTGTGTGTGAGAGAGAGAGAGAGAGAGCGCAGTGCTGTGTGTGAGAGAGAGAGAGCGCAGTGCTGTGTGTGTGAGAGAGAGAGAGAGAGCTCAGTGCTGTGTGTGAGAGAGAGAGAGAGAGAGAGAGCGCAGTGCTGTGTGTGTGTGTGTGTGAGAGAGAGAGAGCGCAGTGCTGTGTGTGTGTGTGAGAGAGAGAGAGAGCGCAGTGCTGTGTGTGTGTGTGTGTGTGTGTGAGAGAGAGAGAGAGCGCAGTGCTGTGTGTGTGAGAGAGAGAGAGAGCGCAGTGCTGTGTGTGTGTGTGCGTGTGAGAGAGAGAGAGAGAGAGAGAGAGAGCGCAGTGCTGTGTGTGTGTGAGAGAGAGAGAGACAGCGCAGTGCTGTGTGTGTGTGTGTGAGAGAGAGAGAGAGCGCAGTGCTGTGTGTGTGTGTGAGAGAGAGAGAGAGAGCGCAGTGCTGTGTGTGTGTGAGAGAGAGAGAGCGCAGTGCTGTGTGTGTGAGAGAGAGAGAGAGAGCGCAGTGCTGTGTGTGTGAGAGAGAGAGAGAGAGAGAGCGCAGTGCTGTGTGTGTGTGAGAGAGAGAGAGAGAGCGCAGAGCTGTGTGTGAGAGAGAGAGAGAGCGCAGTGCTGTGTGTGTGTGTGAGAGAGAGCGCAGTGCTGTGTGTGTGAGAGAGAGAGAGAGAGCGCAGTGCTGTGTGTGTGAGAGAGAGAGAGAGCGCAGTGCTGTGTGTGTGAGAGAGAGAGCGCAGTGCTGTGTGTGTGTGAGAGAGAGAGAGAGCGCAGTGCTGTGTGTGAGAGAGAGAGAGAGAGAGCGCAGTGCTGTGTGTGTGTGAGAGAGAGAGAGAGAGCGCAGAGCTGTGTGTGAGAGAGAGAGAGAGCGCAGTGCTGTGTGTGTGTGTGAGAGAGAGCGCAGTGCTGTGTGTGTGAGAGAGAGAGAGAGAGCGCAGTGCTGTGTGTGTGAGAGAGAGAGAGAGCGCAGTGCTGTGTGTGTGAGAGAGAGAGAGAGAGCGCAGTGCTGTGTGTGAGAGAGAGAGAGAGAGAGCGCAGTGCTGTGTGTGTGTGAGAGAGAGAGAGAGAGAGCGCAGAGCTGTGTGTGAGAGAGAGAGAGAGCGCAGTGCTGTGTGTGTGTGTGAGAGAGAGCGCAGTGCTGTGTGTGTGTGAGAGAGAGAGAGAGCGCAGTGCTGTGTGTGTGAGAGAGAGAGAGAGCGCAGTGCTGTGTGTGTGTGAGTGAGAGAGAGAGCGCAGTGCTGTGTGTGTGAGAGAGAGAGAGAGAGAGAGAGCGCAGTGCTGTGTGTGTGTGAGAGAGAGAGAGCGCAGTGCTGTGTGTGTGAGAGAGAGAGAGAGAGCGCAGTGCTGTGTGTGTGAGAGAGAGAGAGAGCGCAGTGCTGTGTGTGTGTGAGTGAGAGAGAGAGCGCAGTGCTGTGTGTGTGAGAGAGAGAGAGAGAGAGAGAGCGCAGTGCTGTGTGTGTGTGAGAGAGAGAGAGCGCAGTGCTGTGTGTGTGAGAGAGAGAGAGAGAGCGCAGTGCTGTGTGTGTGTGAGTGTGAGAGAGAGCGCAGTGCTGTGTGTGTGAGAGAGAGAGAGAGCGCAGTGCTGTGTGTGTGTGAGAGAGAGCGCAGTGCTGTGCGTGTGTGAGAGAGAGAGAGCGCAGTGCTGTGTGTGTGAGAGAGAGAGAGAGAGCGCAGTGCTGTGCGTGTGTGTGAGAGAGAGAGAGAGAGAGCGCAGTGCTGTGTGTGTGTGTGTGAGAGAGAGAGAGCGCAGTGCTGTGTGTGTGTGAGAGAGAGAGAGCGCAGTGCTGTGTGTGTGTGTGTGAGAGAGAGCGCAGTGCTGTGTGTGTGAGGGAGAGAGAGAGAGGGAGAGAGAGAGCGCAGTGCTGTGTGTGTGTGAGAGAGAGAGAGCGCAGTGCTGTGTGTGTGTGAGAGAGAGAGAGCGCAGTGCTGTGTGTGTGAGAGAGAGAGAGAGAGAGCGCAGTGCTGTGTGTGTGAGAGAGAGAGAGAGAGCGCAGTGCTGTGTGTGTGAGAGAGAGAGAGAGAGCGCAGTGCTGTGTGCGTGAGAGAGAGAGAGAGAGAGAGAGAGAGCGCAGTGCTGTGTGTGTGTGAGAGAGAGAGAGCGCAGTGCTGTGTGTGTGTGAGAGAGAGAGAGAGCGCAGTGCTGTGCGTGTGTGAGAGAGAGAGAGCGCAGTGCTGTGTGTGTGTGTGAGAGAGAGCGCAGTGCTGTGTGTGTGAGGGAGAGAGAGAGAGGGAGAGAGAGAGCGCAGTGCTGTGTGTGTGTGAGAGAGAGAGAGAGCGCAGTGCTGTGTGTGTGTGTGAGAGAGAGAGAGCGCAGTGCTGTGTGTGTGTGAGAGAGAGAGAGCGCAGTGCTGTGTGTGTGAGAGAGAGAGAGAGCGCAGTGCTGTGTGTGTGAGAGAGAGAGAGAGAGAGCGCAGTGCTGTGTGTGTGAGAGAGAGAGAGCGCAGTGCTGTGTGTGAGAGAGAGAGAGAGAGAGCGCAGTGCTGTGTGTGTGAGAGAGAGAGAGAGAGCACAGTGCTGTGTGTGAGAGAGAGAGAGAGCGCAGTGCTGTGTGTGTGAGAGAGAGAGAGAGAGCGCAGTGCTGTCTGTGTGTGTGAGAGAGAAAGAGAGCGCAGTGCTGTGTGTGAGAGAGAGAGAGAGAGCACAGTGCTGTGTGTGTGTGAGAGAGAGAGCGCAGTGCTGTGTGTGTGAGAGAGAGAGAGAGAGAGCGCAGTGCTGTGTGTGAGAGAGAGAGAGCGCAGTGCTGTGTGTGTGAGAGAGAGAGAGAGAGAGAGAGCGCAGTGCTGTGTGTGTGAGAGAGAGAGAGAGAGCGCAGCCCTATGCGTGTGTGAGGGAGAGAGAGAGAGAGAGAGCGCAGCCCTGTGTGTGTGTGAGGGAGAGTGAGAGAGAGAGCGCAGCCCTGTGCGTGTGTGAGGGAGAGAGAGAGAGAGCGCAGTGCTGTGTGTGTGAGAGAGAGAGAGAGCGCAGTGCTGTGTGTGTGTGTGTGAGAGAGAGAGAGCGCAGTGCTGTGTGTGTGTGAGAGAGAGAGAGAGAGCGCAGTGCTGTGTGTGAGAGAGAGACAGCGCAGTGCTGTGTGTGTGAGGGAGAGAGAGAGAGGGAGAGAGAGAGCGCAGTGCTGTGTGTGTGAGAGAGAGAGAGAGAGCGCAGTGCTGTGTGTGTGTGTGTGAGAGAGAGAGAGAGAGAGAGCGCAGTGCTGTGTGTGAGAGAGAGACAGCGCAGTGCTGTGTGTGTGAGGGAGAGAGAGAGAGGGAGAGAGAGAGCGCAGTGCTGTGTGTGTGAGAGAGAGAGAGAGAGCGCAGTGCTGTGTGTGTGTGTGTGAGAGAGAGAGAGAGAGAGCGCAGTGCTGTGTGTGTGTGTGTGAGAGAGAGAGAGAGAGAGCGCAGTGCTGTGTGTGTGTGTGTGTGTGAGAGAGAGAGCGCAGTGCTGTGTGTGTGAGAGAGAGAGAGAGCGCAGTGCTGTGTGTGTGTGAGAGAGAGAGAGCGCAGTGCTGTGTGTGTGTGTGTGAGAGAGAGAGAGAGAGAGCGCAGTGCTGTGTGTGTGTGTGTGTGTGAGAGAGAGAGCGCAGTGCTGTGTGTGTGTGAGAGAGAGAGAGAGAGAGAGCGCAGTGCTGTGTGTGTGTGTGTGTGAGAGAGAGAGAGCGCAGTGC
>NW_026728590.1:0-5000 GCF_030684315.1 Stegostoma tigrinum | reverse complement strand
CTGTGTGTGTGAGAGAGAGAGCGCAGTGCTGTCTGTGTGAGAGAGAGAGAGAGAGCGCAGTGCTGTGTGTGTGAGAGAGAGAGAGAGAGCGCAGTGCTGTCTGTGTGAGAGAGAGAGAGAGAGCGCAGTGCTGTGTGTGTTGAGAGAGAGAGAGAGAGCGCAGTGCTGTGTGTGTGTGAGAGAGAGAGAGAGAGAGAGCGCAGTGCTGTGTGTGTGAGAGAGAGAGAGCGCAGTGCTGTGTGTGAGAGAGAGAGAGAGAGAGCGCAGTGCTGTCTGTGTGAGAGAGAGAGAGAGAGCGCAGTGCTGTGTGTGTGAGAGAGAGAGAGAGAGGCGCAGTGCTGTCTGTGTGAGAGAGAGAGAGAGAGAGAGCGCAGTGCTGTGTGTGTGTGTGAGAGAGAGAGAGAGAGCGCAGTGCTGTGTGTGTGTCTGTGAGAGAGAGAGAGAGAGAGAGCGCAGTGCTGTGTGTGTGAGAGAGAGAGAGAGAGCAGTGCTGTGTGTGTGTGAGAGAGAGAGAGAGCGCAGTGCTGTGTGTGAGAGAGAGAGAGAGAGAGCGCAGTGCTGTGTGTGAGAGAGAGAGAGAGCGCAGTGCTGTGTGTGTGTGTGTGAGAGAGAGAGAGAGAGAGAGCGCAGTGCTGTGTGTGTGAGAGAGAGAGAGAGCGCAGTGCTGTGTGTGAGAGAGAGAGAGAGAGCGCGCAGTGCTGTGTGTGAGAGAGAGAGAGCGCAGTGCTGTGTGTGTGAGAGAGAGAGAGAGCGCAGTGCTGTGTGTGAGAGAGAGAGAGCGCAGTGCTGTGTGTGTGAGAGAGAGAGAGAGAGAGAGCGCAGTGCTGTGTCTGTGAGAGAGAGAGAGAGAGAGCGCAGTGCTGTGTGTGTGTGAGAGAGAGAGAGAGCGCAGTGCTGTCTGTGTGAGAGAGAGAGAGAGAGAGCGCAGTGCTGTGTGTGTGAGAGAGAGAGAGAGAGCGCAGTGCCTGTGTGTGTGAGAGAGAGAGCGCAGTGCTGTGTCTGTGTGAGAGAGAGAGAGAGAGCGCAGTGCTGTGTGTGTGAGAGAGAGAGAGAGAGAGAGCGCAGTGCTGTGTGTGTGAGAGAGAGAGAGAGCGCAGTGCTGTGTGTGTGAGGGAGAGAGAGAGAGAGAGCGCAGTGCTGTGTGTGAGAGAGAGAGAGAGAGCGCGCAGTGCTGTGTGTGAAGAGAGAGAGCGCAGTGCTGTGTCTGTGAGAGAGAGAGAGAGAGAGCGCAGTGCTGTCTGTGGTGAGAGAGAGAGAGAGAGAGCGCAGTGCTGTGTGTGTGTGAGAGAGAGAGAGAGCGCAGTGCTGTGTGTGAGAGAGAGAGAGAGAGAGAGCGCAGTGCTGTGTGTGTGAGAGAGAGAGAGAGAGAGAGCGCAGTGCTGTGTGTGTGTCTGTGAGAGAGAGAGAGAGAGCGCAGGGCTGTGTGTGTGAGAGAGAGAGAGAGCGCAGTGCTGTGTGTGTGAGAGTGCAGCCCTGTGTACAGCCTGATTGTGTGTACAGCCCGGTCCTGTGTACATCCCGGTCCTCTGTACAGCCCGGTCCTGTGTGTAACCTGGTCCTGTGTACAGCCGGTCCTGTGTGTAACCTGGTCCTGTGTCGAGCTGTGTCCTGTGTACAGCCTGGTCCTGTGTTCAGCTCAGTCCTGTGTACAGCCTGGTCCTGTGTATGTCCCAGTCCTGTGTACAGCCTGGTCCTGTGTATATCCCGGTCCTGTGTACAACCCGGTCCTGCGTACAGCCCGGTCCTGTGTCTAGCTCCGTCCTGTGTACAGCTCGGTCCTGTGTATGTCCCAGTCCTGTGTATATCCCGGTCCTGTGTACAGCCCGGTCCTGTGTACAGCCCTGTCCTGTGTACAGCCCGGTCCTGTGTACAGCCCGGTCCTGTGTATATCCCGGTCCTGTGTACAGCCCGGCCCTGTGTACAGCCCGGTCCTGTGTACAGCCCTGTCCTGTGTACAGCCCGGTCCTGTGTACAGCCCGGTCCTGTGTACAGCCCGGTCCTGTGTATATCCCGGTCCTGTGTACAGCCCGGCCCTGTGTACAGCCCGGTCCTGTGTATGTCCCGGTCCTGTGTACAGCCCCGGTCCTGTGTACAGCCCGGTCCTGTGTATATCCCGGTCCTGTGTACAGCCCGGCCCTGTGTACAGCCCGGTCCTGTGTACATCCCGGTCCTGTGTATGTCCCAGTCCTGTGTACAGCCCGGTCCTGTGCCCCCGCAGCCCTCCCTCACACTCACGTAGCGCTCGCTCTCGGAGTACAGTCCTGTCGAGTCGAGGTGACAGGTCCCATCGTTCGGCTGGAAGACTCCCCCAGCCTCCCGTCTCCCGCCGTGTGGAACGCTGCGTCTGACGTATACACCAGGAGCTTCGTCACGTTCCTCCATCCTATCTCCCTCTGAGGGAGCGAGGGGGCGCGAGGGGGAGTCGGGGGCAGTGAGTGAGAGCGAGGGAGCGAGGGGGCGCGAGGGGGAGTCGGGGGCAGTGAGTGAGAGCGAGGGAGCGAGTGTGTGAGGGTGGGAGTGAGGGAGCGAGGGGGAGAGTGGGGGTGCGAGGGAGCGAGTGTGTGAGGGAGCGAGGGGGAGTCGCAGGGAGTGGGGGAGCGAGGGGGAGTGAGTGAGAGCGAGGGAGCGAGTGTGTGAGGGTGGGAGTGAGGGAGCGAGGGGGAGAGTGGGGGTGCGAGGGAGCGAGTGTGTGAGGGAGCGAGGGGGAGTCGCAGGGAGTGGGGGAGCGAGGGGGGAGTGAGTGAGAGCGAGGGAGCGAGTGTGTGAGGGTGGGAGTGGGGGAGCGAGGGGGAGCGAGGGGGAGTGAGTGAGAGCGAGGGAGCGAGTGTGTGAGGGTGGGAGTGGGGGAGCGAGGGGGAGCGAGTGTGTGAGGGAGCGATGGGGAGTCGGGGGGGAGTGGGGGAGCGAGTGTGTGAGGGTGGGAGTGGGGGAGCGAGTGTGTGAGGGAGCGATGGGGAGTCGGGGGGAGTGGGGGAGCGAGTGTGTGAGGGAGGGAGTGGGGGAGCAAGGGGGAGTGAGTGAGAGCGAGGGAGCGAGTGTGTGAGGGTGGGAGTGGGGGAGCGAGGGGGAGCATGGGGGTGCGAGGGAGCGAGTGTGTGAGGGAGTGAGGGGGAGTCGGGCGGAATGGGGGAGCGAGGGGGAGTGAGGAGCGAGTGTGTGAGGGAGTGAGGGGGAGTGAGGGAGAGTGAGGGGGAGTGAGGGAGAGCACGGGAGTGAGGGGGAGTGAGGGAGAGTGAGGGGGAGCGAGGGAGCGAGTTTGTGAGGGAGCGAGGGGGAGTCGCGGGGAGTGGGGGAGCGAGGGGGAGTGAGGGGGAGTGAGTGAGAGCGAGTGTGTGAGGGAGAGAGTGGGGGAGTGAGGGGGAGCGTGGGGGAGTGAGGGACGGTGAGGGGGTGCAAGGGATAGTGAGGGACAGTGAGGGAGAGTGAGGGGGAGTGAGGGAGAGCAGGGGAGTGAAGGGGAGTGAGGGAGAGCGAGGGAGCGAGGGAGAGCGAGGGACAGTGAGGGAGAGCGAGGGGGAGTGAGGGGGAGCAGGGGAGTGAGGGGGAGTGAGGGACGGTGAGGGGTGTGAGGGGGGAGTGAGGGGGAGTGAGGGAGCGAGGGAGAGTGAGGGACAGTGAGGGGGAGCGAGGGGGAGTGAGTGGGAGTGAGGGGTGTGAGGGGGAGTGAGGGGACGGTGAGGGGTGTGAGGGAGAGAGAGAGAGAGAGAGACACGTCAGGGGTGGACTTCCCTACAGAGCCCATACTCACTCCCTCCACACTCACTCCCTCCACACTCGCTCCCTCCACACTCGCTCCCTCCACACTCGCTCCCTCCACACTCGCTCCCTCCGTCTCCCCCGATCTCTCTCTGTCCCCATGGTCTCTCTCCCCGCAACACTCCTCAGTCATTATCTGTCCACTTGGTCACTCCCCCCTCCTCCTGGTCACACTCCCCCCTCCTCCCGGTCACTCTCCCTCCTCCTGGTCACTCCCCACTCCTCCCGGGTCACTCCCCCCCTCCTCCCGGTCACTCTCCCTCCTCCTGGTCACACTCCCCCCTCCTCCCGGTCACTCTCCCTCCTCCTGGTCACTCCCCCCTCCTCCCGGTCACTCTCCCTCCTCCTGGTCACACTCCCCCCTCCTCCCGGTCACTCTCCCTCCTCCTGGTCACTCCCCCCTCCTCCCGGTCACTCTCCCTCCTCCTGGTCACTCCCCCCTCCTCCCGGTCACTCTCCCTCCTCCTGGTCACACTCCCCCCTCCTCCCGGTCACTCTCCCTCCTCCTGGTCACTCCCCACTCCTCCCGGTCACTCTCCCTCCTCCTGGTCACACTCCCCCTCCTCCGGTCACTCTCCCTCCTCCCGGTCACTCTCCCTCCTCCTGGTCACTCCCCCCTCCTCCCGGTCACTCTCCCTCCTCCTGGTCACACTCCCCCCTCCTCCCGGTCACTCTCCCTCCTCCTGGTCACTCCCCCCTCCTCCCGGTCACTCTCCCTCCTCCTGGTCACACTCCCCCTCCTCCCGGTCACTCTCCCTCCTCCCGGTCACTCTCCCTCCTCCTCCCGGTCACTCTCCCTCCTCCTGGTCACTCCCCCCTCCTCCCGGTCACTCTCCCTCCTCCTGGTCACACTCCCCCCTCCTCCGGTCACTCTCCTTCCTCCTGGTCACACTCCCCCCTCCTCCCGGTCACTCTCCCTCCTCCTGTCACACTCCCCCCTCCTCCCAGTCACTCTCCCTCCTCCCGGTCACTCTCCCTCCTCCTCCCGGTCACTCTCCCTCCTCCTGGTCACTCCCCCCTCCTCCCGGTCACTCTCCCTCCTCCTGGTCACTCCCCCCTCCTCCCGGTCACTCTCCCTCCTCCTGGTCACACTCCCCCCTCCTCCCAGTCACTCTCCCTCCTCCCGGTCACTCTCCCCGCCTCCTCCCGGTCACTCTCCTCCTCCTGGTCACTCCCCCCTCCTCCCGGTCACTCTCCCTCCTCCTGGTCACTCCCCCCTCCTCCCGGTCACTCTCCCTCCTCCT
>NW_026728588.1:7500-35000 GCF_030684315.1 Stegostoma tigrinum | reverse complement strand
TGAGGCAGGGAGGGAGAGAGATTGGGGGAAAGGTAGGGGATGGGGGAGGGAGACAGTGGGAAAGGGGGGGGGATTGAGAGAGGGAGGGAGGGAAAGAGAGAGGGGAGGAGAGAAGGAGAGAGACTCAGGCAGGATGGGGAGGGACGGAGGGGAGAGAGGGTGGGCAGAGCACAAACAGCACAGATATATCTGAGGCCGGAAACACAACCCACCCCAGACTGGCACCTCCCCCACCCCCTCACCCACACGGCATGAACCCCCCCCCCCCACCACCACACACACCCCAACCGGTGCACAGCTAGATCCCACGGACTCACCCTCAGTACGAAGTAGTCGTCCCGGGGGGGGCGCCGGTCCGGGGGAGGGGGCAACGTGGGGCGGGGAGAAGTCTCCCCTGGGGAGGGGGGCGTACGGGTGGGAGAGGTCATGGTGCCCGGTGGGGGGTGACCTGCGGCAGAACGGGTTCTCGGTCTCCCCGTGCTGGGGGGGGCGGCCGGGACTTTCCGCAGCGGGGGGTGGCGATCGCGGTGGGTGGGGAGGGGAACCCTCAGGCCTGTGGCCTGCGGAGAGGGGTGCGGGGGGGATCCATCTCCACCAAGTGGAGGAGGGAGGGTGTGGGTGGGTGAGAGAGGGACTCTGATACCTCAGGGATTTAGTGGGGGGGAGATATGGAGGATGAGGGGAATTGAGGGGGTTGGGTGGAGGAGGAGGGGGAATTGGGGTGATGGGTGGAGGAGGAGGGGGAATTGGGGGGGTGGGTGGAGGAGGAGGGGATTTGGGGGGGTGGGTGGAGGAGGAGGGGGAATTGGGGTGGTGGGTGACGGGGGGAATTGGGGTGATGGGTGGAGGAGGAGGGGGAATTGGGGGGTGGGTAGAGGAGGAGGGGATTTGGGGTGGTAGGTAGAGGTTGATCGGATTGGGGGGGTGGGTGGAGGAGGGGGGGAAATGGGGGGTGGTGGGTGGAGAAGGGGGTTATTGGGGAGGTGGGTGGAGGGGGGGATTTAGTGGGTTTGGGTGGAGGAGGGGGGTATTGGGGGGGTGGGTGGAGGAGGGGGGAATTGGAGGGGTGTGGGTAGAGGAGGCTAGGATTGGGGGTGGGTGAAGGAAGGGGGGATTCGGGGTGGGTGGAGGAGGGTGGGATTGGGGGGTGGGTGGAGGAGGGTGGGATTCGGGGTGGGTGGAGGAGGGTGGGATTGGGGGGTGGTGGAGGAGGGTGGGATTGGGGGGTGGGTGAAGGAAGGGGGGATTCGGGGTGGGTGGAGGAGGGTGGGATTCGGGGTGGGTGGAGGAGGGTGGGATTCGGGGTGGGTGGAGGAGGGTGGGATTGGGGGGTGGTGGGTGGGGAGATGAGTTTACAGGTGCACAGAGGGGGTCAGGAAAGGGGATGGGGGGGGGGTGTCGGTGGCGGTGGAGGGGGGTCAAAACCTCGGGCCGGGGAGGGGGTGCTCAGAGGTTGGGGAGGGAGGAGGGAAGGAAGAGCCCGTGGCGGAGGGGGACTGGGGAAGGAGACTCGAAACAGGGAGTAAAAGGGTTGCGGGAGGGAGGGGAGTTGGGGATTGAGGCGGGCGGGTGGGGGGAGGATGTCCTGCAGGTGGGGACGAGGGTGGGGGATTCGGTAGGGGGAGGCAGGGAGTAACGCGTAAAAACAGATGAGGGAACACAGCGGGGATGAGGCAGTGAGGCAGTCAGCGAGCAGGAGCCGGAAGCGAGGGAGCGGATGGAGGAAGGCAGCGAATAAGGTGGGGCCTGGGGACACCTGAGACCAGGTGGATTCAAACTAGAGAAACAGGATTCTGTTGCTCAGGAGACAACAACATGCAGAACAGTCTCACTCACAGCGAGAGAGAGAAATGGGAATATCCGTGTGTTACATGAGGGGTGTGGGGTGTATCGGTGTGTTACAGTGAGGGGTGTGGGGTGTATCGGTGTGTTACAGTGAGGGGTGTGGGGTGTATCAGTGTGTTACAGTGAGGGGTGTGGGGTGTATCGGTGTGTTACAGTGAGGGGTGTGGGGTGTATCGCTGTGTTACAGTGAGGGGTGTGGGGTATATCGGTGTGTTACAGTGAGGGGTGCGGGGTGTATCGGTGTGTTACAGTGAGGGGTGTGGGGTGTATCGGTGTGTTACAGTGAGGGGTGTGGGGTGTATCGCTGTGTTACAGTGAGGGGTGTGGGGTATATCGGTGTGTTACAGTGAGGGGTGTGGGGTGTATCGGTGTGTTACAGTGATGGGTGTGGGGTGTATCGGTGTGTTACAGTGAGGGGTGTGGGGTGTATCGGTGTGTTACAGTGAGGGGTGTGGGGTGTATCGGTGTGTTACAGTGAGGGGTGTGGGGTATATCGGTGTGTTACAGTGAGGGGTGTGGGGTGTATCGGTGTGTTACAGTGAGGGGTGTGGGGTGTGTCGGTGTGTTACAGTGAGGGGTGTGGGGTGTATCTGTGTGTTACAGTGAGGGGTGTGGGGTGTATCGGTGTGTTACAGTGAGAGGTGTGGGGTGTATCGGTGTGTTACAGTGAGGGGTGTGGGGTATATCGGTGTGTTACAGTGAGGGGTGTGGGGTGTATCTGTGTGTTACAGTGAGGGGTGTGGGGTATATCGGTGTGTTACAGTGAGGGGTGTGGGGTGTATCGGTGTGTTACAGTGAGGGGTGTGGGGTGTATCGGTGTGTTACAGTGAGGGGTGTGGGGTGTATCGGTGTGTTACAGTGAGGGGTGTGGGGTGTATCGGTGTGTTACAGTGAGGGGTGCGGGGTGTATCGGTGTGTTACAGTGAGGGGTGTGGGGTGTATCGGTGTGTTACAGTGAGGGGTGTGGGGTATATCGGTGTGTTACAGTGAGGGGTGTGGGGTGTATCGGTGTGTTACAGTGAGGCGTGTGGGGTGTATCGGTGTGTTACAGTGAGGCGTGTGGGGTGTATCGGTGTGTTACATGAGGGGTGTGGGGTGTATCGGTGTGTTACAGTGAGGGGTGTGGGGTGTATCGGTGTGTAACTGTGAGGGGTGTGGGGTGTATCGGTGTGTTACAGTGAGGGGTGTGGGGTGTATCGGTGTGTAACAGTGAGGGGTGTGGGGTGTATCGGTGTGTTACAGTGAGGGGTGTGGGGTATATCGGTGTGTAACAGTGAGGGGTGTGGGGTGTATCGGTGTGTTACAGTGAGGGGTGTGGGGTGTATCGGTGTGTAACAGTGAGGGGTGAGGGGTGTATCGGTGTGTTACAGTGAGGGGTGCGGGGTGTATCGGTGTGTTACAGTGAGGGGTGAGGGGTGTATCGGTGTGTTACAGTGAGGGGTGTGGGGTGTATCGGTGTGTTACAGTGAGGGGTGTGGGGTATATCGGTGTGTTACAGTGAGGGGTGAGGGGTGTATCGGTGTGTTACAGTGAGGGGTGTGGGGTATATCGGTGTGTTACAGTGAGGGGTGTGGGGTATATCGGTGTGTTACAGTGAGGGGTGTGGGGTGTATCGGTGTGTTACAGTGAGGGGTGTGGGGTATATCGGTGTGTTACAGTGAGGGGTGTGGGGTGTATCGGTGTGTTACAGTGAGGGGTGTGGGGTATATCGGTGTGTTACAGTGAGGGGTGTGGGGTATATCGGTGTGTTACAGTGAGGGGTGTGGGGTGTATCGGTGTGTTACAGTGAGGGGTGTGGGGTATATCGGTGTGTTACAGTGAGGGGTGTGGGGTGTATCGGTGTGTTACAGTGAGGGGTGAGGGGTATATCGGTGTATTACAGTGAGGGGTGTGGGGTATATCGGTGTGTTACAGTGAGGGGTGTGGGGTATATCGGTGTGTTACAGTGAGGGGTGTGGGGTGTATCGGTGTGTTACAGTGAGGGGTGAGGGGTGTATCGGTGTTTTACAGTGAGGGGTGTGGGGTGTATCGGTGTGTTACAGTGAGGGGTGTGGGGTGTATCGGTGTGTTACAGTGAGGGGTGTGGGGTATATCGGTGTGTTACAGTGAGGGGTGTGGGGTATATCTGTGTGTTACAGTGAGGGGTGTGGGGTATATCGGTGTGTTACAGTGAGGGGTGTGGGGTGTATCGGTGTGTTACAGTGAGGGGTGTGGGGTGTATCGGTGTGTTACAGTGAGGGGTGTGGGGTATATCGGTGTGTTACAGTGAGGGGTGTGGGGTATATCGGTGTGATACAGTGAGGGGTGCGGGGTGTATCGGTGTGTTACAGTGAGGGGTGTGGGGTGTATCGGTGTGTTACAGTGAGGGGTGTGGGGTATATCGGTGTGTTACAGTGAGGGGTGTGGGGTATATCGGTGTGTTACAGTGAGGGGTGTGGGGTATATCGGTGTGTTACAGTGAGGGGTGCGGGGTGTATCGGTGTGTTGCAGTGAGGGGTGTGGGGTGTATCGGTGTGTTACAGTGAGGGGTGTGGGGAGTATCTGTGTGTTACAGTGAGGGGTGTGGTGTGTATCGGTGTGTTACAGTGAGGGGTGTGGGGTATATCGGTGTGTTACAGTGAGGGGTGCGGGGTGTATCGGTGTGTTACAGTGAGGGGTGTATCGGTGTGTTACAGTGAGGGGTGTGGTGTGTATCGGTGTGTTACAGTGAGGGGTGTGGGGTATATCGGTGTGTTACAGTGAGGGGTGCGGGGTGTATCGGTGTGTTACAGTGAGGGGTGTGGAGTATATCGGTGTGTGACAGTGAGGGGTGTGGGGTGTATCGGTGTGTTACAGTGAGGGGTGTGGGGTATATCGGTGTGTTACAGTGAGGGGTGCGGTGTATATCGGTGTGTTACAGTGAGGGGTGTGGGCTATATCGCTGTGTTATAGTGAGGGGTGTGGGGTATATCCGTGTGTTACAGTGAGGGGTGTGGGGTATATCGGTGTGTTACAGTGAGGGGTGCGGGGTATATCGGTGTGTTACAGTGAGGGGTGCGGGGTGTATCGGTGTGTTACAGTGTGGGGTGCGGGGTGTATCGGTGTGTAACAGTGAGGGGTGTGGGGTATATCAGTGTGTTACAGTGAGGGGTGAGGGGTGTATCGGTGTGTTACAGTGAGGGGTGCGGGGTATATCGGTGTGTTACAGTGAGGGGTGCGGGGTGTATCGGCGTGTTACAGTGAGGGGTGCGGGGTGTATCGGCGTGTTACAGTGAGGGGTGTGGGGTGTATCGGTGTGTTACAGTGAGGGGTGCGGGGTGTATCGGTGTGTTACAGTGAGGGGTGTGGGGTATATCGGTGTGTTACAGTGAGGGGTGCGGGGTGTATCGGTGTGTTACAGTGTGGGGTGCGGGGTGTATCGGTGTGTTACAGTGAGGGGTGTGGGATGTATCCGTGTGTTACAGTGAGGTGTGTGGGGTGTATCGGTGTGTTACAGTGAGGGGTGTGGGGTGTATCGGTGTGTTACAGTGAGGGGTGTGGGGTATATCGGTGTGTTACAGTGAGGGGTGTGGGGTGTATCGGTGTGTTACAGTGAGGGGTGTGGGGTGTATCGGTGTGTTACAGTGAGGTGTGTGGGGTGTATCGGTGTGTTACAGTGAGGGGTGCGGGGAGTATCGGTGTGTTACAGTGAGGGGTGTGGGGTATATCGGTGTGTTACAGTGAGGGGTGTGGGGTGTAACGGTGTGTTACAGTGAGGCGTGTGGGGTGTATCGGTGTGTTACATGAGGGGTGTGGGGTGTATCGGTGTGTGACAGTGAGGGGTGTGGGGTGTATCGGTGTGTAACTGTGAGGGGTGTGGGGTGTATCGGTGTGTTACAGTGAGGGGTGTGGGGTGTATCGGTGTGTAACAGTGAGGGGTGTGGGGTGTATCGGTGTGTTACAGTGAGGGGTGTGGGGTATATCGGTGTGTAACAGTGAGGGGTGTGGGGTGTATCGGTGTGTTACAGTGAGGGGTGTGGGGTGTATCGGTGTGTAACAGTGAGGGGTGAGGGGTGTATCGGTGTGTTACAGTGAGGGGTGCGGGGTGTATCGGTGTGTTACAGTGAGGGGTGAGGGGTGTATCGGTGTGTTACAGTGAGGGGTGTGGGGTGTATCGGTGTGTTACAGTGAGGGGTGAGGGGTGTATCGGTGTGTTACAGTGAGGGGTTTGGGGTGAATCTGTGTGTTACAGTGAGGGGTGTGGGGTATATCTGTGTGTTACAGTGAGGGGTGTGGGGTGTATCGGTGTGTTACAGTGAGGGGTGTGGGGTGTATCGGTGTGTTACAGTGAGGGGTGTGGGGTATATCGGTGTGTTACAGTGAGGGGTGCGGGGTGTATCGGTGTGTTACAGTGAGGGGTGTGGGGTGTATCGGTGTGTTGCAGTGAGGGGTGTGGGGTGTATCGGTGTGTTACAGTGAGGGGTGTGGGGAGTATCTGTGTGTTACAGTGAGGGGTGTGGTGTGTATCGGTGTGTTACAGTGAGGGGTGTGGGGTATATCGGTGTGTTACAGTGAGGGGTGTGGGGTGTATCGGTGTGTTACAGTGAGGGGTGTGGGGTATATCGGTGTGTTACAGTGAGGGGTGCGGGGTGTATCGGTGTGTTACAGTGAGGGGTGTATCGGTGTGTTACAGTGAGGGGTGTGGTGTGTATCGGTGTGTTACAGTGAGGGGTGTGGGGTATATCGGTGTGTTACAGTGAGGGGTGCGGGGTGTATCGGTGTGTTACAGTGAGGGGTGTATCGGTGTGTTACAGTGAGGGGTGTGGAGTATATCGGTGTGTGACAGTGAGGGGTGTGGGGTGTATCGGTGTGTTACAGTGAGGGGTGTGGAGTATATCGGTGTGTTACAGTGAGGGGTGTGGAGTATATCGGTGTGTGACAGTGAGGGGTGTGGGGTATATCGGTGTGTTACAGTGAGGGGTGCGGGGTATATCGGTGTGTTACAGTGAGGGGTGCGGGGTGTATCGGTGTGTTACAGTGTGGGGTGCGGGGTGTATCGGTGTGTAACAGTGAGGGGTGTGGGGTATATCAGTGTGTTACAGTGAGGGGTGCGGGGTGTATCGGCGTGTTACAGTGAGGGGTGCGGGGTGTATCGGCGTGTTACAGTGAGGGGTGCGGGGTGTATCGGCGTGTTACAGTGTGGGGTGCGGGGTGTATCGGTGTGTTACAGTGTGGGGTGCGGGGTGTATCGGTGTGTTACAGTGAGGGGTGTGGGATGTATCCGTGTGTTACAGTGAGGTGTGTGCGGTGTATCGGTGTGTTACAGTGAGGGGTGTGGGGTGTATCGGTGTGTTACAGTGAGGGGTGTGGGGTATATCGGTGTGTTACAGTGAGGGGTGTGGGGTGTATCGGTGTGTTACAGTGAGGTGTGTGGGGTGTATCGGTGTGTTACAGTGAGGGGTGCGGGGTGTATCGGTGTGTTACAGTGAGGGGTGTGGGGTGTATCGGTGTGTTACAGTGAGGGGTGTGGGGTGTATCGGTGTGTTACAGTGAGGTGTGTGGGGTGTATCGGTGTGTTACAGTGAGGGGTGCGGGGTGTATCGGTGTGTTACAGTGAGGGGTGTGGGGTATATCGGTGTGTTACAGTGAGGGGTGTGGGGTGTATCTGTGTGTTACAGTGAGGGGTGTGGGGTATATCTGTGTGTTACAGTGAGGGGTGTGGGGTGTATCGGTGTGTTACAGTGAGGGGTGTGGGGTGTAACTGTGTGTTACATGAGGGGTGTGGGGTGTATCGGTGTGTTACAGTGAGGGGTGTGGGGTGTATCGGTGTGTTACAGTGAGGGGTGTGGGGTGTATCGGTGTGTTACAGTGAGGGGTGTGGGGTATATCGGTGTGTTACAGTGAGGGGTGTGGGGTGTATCGGTGTGTTACAGTGAGGGGTGTGGGGTGTATCGGTGTGTTACAGTGAGGTGTGTGGGGTGTATCGGTGTGTTACAGTGAGGGGTGTGGGGTATATCGGTGTGTTACAGTGAGGGGTGTGGGGTGTATCTGTGTGTAACAGTGAGGGGTGTGGGGTATATCTGTGTGTTACAGTGAGGGGTGTGGGGTGTATCGGTGTGTTACAGTGAGGGGTGTGGGGTGTATCGGTGTGTTACATGAGGGGTATGGGGTGTATCGGTGTGTTACAGTGAGGGGTGTGGGGTGTATCGGTGTGTAACAGTGAGGGGTGTGGGGTGTATCGGTGTGTTACAGTGAGGGGTGTGGGGTGTATCGGTGTGTTACAGTGAGGGGTGTGGGGTGTATCGGTGTGTTACAGTGAGGGGTGCGGGGTGTATCGGTGTGTTACAGTGAGGGGTGCGGGGTATATCGGTGTGTAACAGTGAGGGGTGTGGGGTGTATCGGTGTGTTACAGTGAGGGGTGTGGGGTGTATCGGTGTGTTACAGTGAGGGGTGCGGGGTGTATCGGTGTGTTACAGTGAGGGGTGAGGGGTATATCGGTGTGTTACAGTGAGGGGTGTGGGGTGTATCTGTGTGTTACAGTGAGGGGTGTGGGGTATATCTGTGTGTTACAGTGAGGGGTGTGGGGTGTATCGGTGTGTTACAGTGAGGGGTGTGGGGTGTATCGGTGTGTTACAGTGAGGGGTGTGGGGTGTATCGGTGTGTTACAGTGAGGGGTGCGGGGTGTATCGGTGTGTTACAGTGAGGGGTTTGGGGTGTATCGGTGTGTTACAGTGAGGGGTGTGGGGTGTATCTGTGTGTTACAGTGAGGGGTGTGGGGTGTATCGGTGTGTTACAGTGAGGGGTGTGGGGTGTATCGGTGTGTTACATGAGGGGTGTGGGGTGTATCGGTGTGTTACAGTGAGGGGTGTGGGGTGTATCTGTGTGTTACAGTGAGGGGTGTGGGGTGTATCGGTGTGTTACAGTGAGGGGTGTGGGGTGTATCGGTGTGTTACAGTGAGGGGTGAATCGGTGTGTTACAGTGAGGGGTGTGGGGTGTATCGGTGTGTTACAGTGAGGGGTGTGGGGTGTATCAGTGTGTTACAGTGATGGGTGTGGGGTGTATCGGTGTGTTACAGTGAGGGGTGTGGGGTATATCGGTGTGTTACAGTGAGGGGTGTGGGGTATATCGGTGTGTTACAGTGAGGGGTGTGGGGTGTATCTGTGTGTTACAGTGAGGGGTGTGGGGTGTATCGGTGTGTTACAGTGAGGGGTGTGGGGTGTATCGGTGTCTTACAGTGAGGGGTGTGGGGTGTATCGGTGTGTTACAGTGAGGGGTGTGGGGTGTATCGGTGCGTTGCAGTGAGGGGTGTGGGGTGTATATCGGTGTGTTACAGTGAGGGGTGCGGGGTATATCGGCGTGTTACAGTGAGGGGTGCGGGGTGTATCGGCGTGTTACAGTGAGGGGTGCGGGGTGTATCGGTGTGTTACAGTGAGGGGTGCGGGGTGTATCGGTGTGTTACAGTGAGGGGTGAGGGGTATATCGGTGTGTTACAGTGAGGGGTGTGGGGTGTATCTGTGTGTTACAGTGAGGGGTGTGGGGTATATCGGTGTGTTACAGTGAGGGGTGTGGGGTGTATCGGTGTGTTACAGTGAGGGGTGCGGGGTGTATCGGTGTGTTACAGTGAGGGGTGAGGGGTATATCGGTGTGTTACAGTGAGGGGTGTGGGGTGTATCTGTGTGTTACAGTGAGGGGTGTGGGGTATATCTGTGTGTTACAGTGAGGGGTGTGGGGTGTATCGGTGTGTTACAGTGAGGGGTGTGGGGTGTATCGGTGTGTTACAGTGAGGGGTGTGGGGTGTATCGGTGTGTTACAGTGACGGGTGTGGGGTGTATCGGTGTGTTACAGTGAGGGGTGTGGGGTGTATCGGTGTGTTACAGTGAGGGGTGTGGGGTGTATCGGTGTGTTACAGTGAGGGGTGCGGGGTGTATCGGTGTGTTACAGTGAGGGGTCTGGGGTGTATCGGTGTGTTACAGTGAGGGGTGTGGGGTGTATCGGTGTGTTACAGTGAGGGGTGTGGGGTGTATCGGTGTGTTACATGAGGGGTGTGGGGTGTATCGGTGTGTTACAGTGAGGGGTGTGGGGTGTATCTGTGTGTTACAGTGAGGGGTGTGGGGTGTATCGGTGTGTTACAGTGAGGGGTGTATCGGTGTGTTACAGTGAGGGGTGTGGGGTGTATCGGTGTGTTACAGTGAGGGGTGTGGGGTGTATCAGTGTGTTACAGTGAGGGGTGTGGGGTGTATATCGGTGTGTTACAGTGAGGGGTGCGGGGTATATCGGTGTGTTACAGTGAGGGGTGCGGGGTGTATCGGTGTGTTACAGTGAGGGGTGTGGGGTGTATCGGTGTGTTACAGTGAGGGGTGTGGGGTGTATCGGTGTGTTACAGTGAGGGGTGTGGGGTGTATCGGTGTGTTACAGTGAGGGGTGTGGGGTATATCGGTGTGTTACAGTGAGGGGTGTGGGGTGTATCGGTGCGTTACAGTGAGGGGTGCGGGGTATATCGGTGCGTTACAGTGAGGGGTGTGGGGTGTATCGGTGTGTTACAGTGAGGGGTGTGGGGTGTATCGGTGTGTTACAGTGAGGGGTGTGGGGTGTATCGGTGTGTTACAGTGAGGGGTGTGGTGTATATCGGTGTGTTACAGTGAGGGGTGTGGGGTGTATCGGTGTGTTACAGTGAGGGGTGTGGGGTGTATCGGTGTGTTACAGTGAGGGGTGTGGGGTGTATCGGTGTGTTACAGTGAGGGGTGTGGGGTCTATCGGTGTGTAACAGTGAGGGGTGTGGGGTGTATCGGTGTGTTACAGTGAGGGGTGTGGGGTGTATCGGTGTGTTACAGTGAGGGGTGTGGGGTATATCGGTGTGTTACAGTGAGGGGTGTGGGGTGTATCGGTGTGTTACAGTGAGGGGTGTGGGGTGTATCGGTGTGTTACAGTGAGGGGTGTGGGGTGTATCGGTGTGTTACAGTGAGGGGTGCGGGGTGTATCGGTGTGTTACAGTGTGGGGTGCGGGGTGTATCGGTGTGTAACAGTGAGGGGTGTGGGGTATATCAGTGTGTTACAGTGAGGGGTGAGGGGTGTATCGGTGTGTTACAGTGAGGGGTGCGGGGTATATCGGCGTGTTACAGTGAGGGGTGCGGGGTGTATCGGCGTGTTACAGTGAGGGGTGCGGGGTGTATCGGCGTGTTACAGTGAGGGGTGTGGGGTGTATCGGCGTGTTACAGTGTGGGGTGCGGGGTGTATCGGTGTGTTACAGTGTGGGGTGCGGGGTGTATCGGTGTGTTACAGTGAGGGGTGTGGGATGTATCCGTGTGTTACAGTGAGGTGTGTGGGGTGTATCGGTGTGTTACAGTGAGGGGTGTGGGGTGTATCGGTGTGTTACAGTGAGGGGTGTGGGGTATATCGGTGTGTTACAGTGAGGGGTGTGGGGTGTATCGGTGTGTTACAGTGAGGGGTGTGGGGTGTATCGGTGTGTTACAGTGAGGTGTGTGGGGTGTATCGGTGTGTTACAGTGAGGGGTGCGGGGTGTATCGGTGTGTTACAGTGAGGGGTGTGGGGTATATCGGTGTGTTACAGTGAGGGGTGTGGGGTGTATCTGTGTGTTACAGTGAGGGGTGTGGGGTATATCTGTGTGTTACAGTGAGGGGTGTGGGGTGTATCGGTGTGTTACAGTGAGGGGTGTGGGGTGTAACGGTGAGTTACAGTGAGGCGTGTGGGGTGTATCGGTGTGTTACATGAGGGGTGTGGGGTGTATCGGTGTGTTACAGTGAGGGGTGTGGGGTGTATCGGTGTGTAACTGTGAGGGGTGTGGGGTGTATCGGTGTGTTACAGTGAGGGGTGTGGGGTGTATCGGTGTGTAACAGTGAGGGGTGTGGGGTGTATCGGTGTGTTACAGTGAGGGGTGTGGGGTATATCGGTGTGTAACAGTGAGGGGTGTGGGGTGTATCGGTGTGTTACAGTGAGGGGTGTGGGGTGTATCGGTGTGTAACAGTGAGGGGTGAGGGGTGTATCGGTGTGTTACAGTGAGGGGTGCGGGGTGTATCGGTGTGTTACAGTGAGGGGTGAGGGGTGTATCGGTGTGTTACAGTGAGGGGTGTGGGGTGTATCGGTGTGTTACAGTGAGGGGTGAGGGGTGTATCGGTGTGTTACAGTGAGGGGTTTGGGGTGTATCTGTGTGTTACAGTGAGGGGTGTGGGGTATATCTGTGTGTTACAGTGAGGGGTGTGGGGTGTATCGGTGTGTTACAGTGAGGGGTGTGGGGTATATCGGTGTGTTACAGTGAGGGGTGCGGGGTGTATCGGTGTGTTACAGTGAGGGGTGTGGGGTGTATCGGTGTGTTGCAGTGAGGGGTGTGGGGTGTATCGGTGTGTTGCAGTGAGGGGTGTGGGGTGTATCGGTGTGTTACAGTGAGGGGTGAGGGGTGTATCGGTGTGTTACAGTGAGGGGTGTGGGGTGTATCGGTGTGTTACAGTGAGGGGTGTGGGGTGTATCGGTGTGTTGCAGTGAGGGGTGTGGGGTGTATCGGTGTGTTACAGTGAGGGGTGTGGGGTATATCGGTGTGTTACAGTGAGGGGTGCGGGGTGTATCGGTGTGTTACACTGAGGGGTGTGGGGTGTATCGGTGTGTTACAGTGAGGGGTGCGGGGTGTATCGGTGTGTTACAGTGAGGGGTGTGGTGTGTATCGGTGTGTTACAGTGAGGGGTGTGGGGTATATCGGTGTGTTACAGTGAGGGGTGTGGGGTGTATCGGTGTGTTACAGTGAGGGGTGTGGGGTATATCGGTGTGTTACAGTGAGGGGTGCGGGGTGTATCGGTGTGTTACAGTGAGGGGTGTATCGGTGTGTTACAGTGAGGGGTGTGGTGTGTATCGGTGTGTTACAGTGAGGGGTGTGGGGTATATCGGTGTGTTACAGTGAGGGGTGCGGGGTGTATCGGTGTGTTACAGTGAGGGGTGTATCGGTGTGTTACAGTGAGGGGTGTGGAGTATATCGGTGTGTGACAGTGAGGGGTGTGGGGTGTATCGGTGTGTTACAGTGAGGGGTGTGGGGTATATCGGTGTGTTACAGTGAGGGGTGCGGTGTATATCGGTGTGTTACAGTGAGGGGTGTGGGCTATATCGCTGTGTTATAGTGAGGGGTGTGGGGTATATCCGTGTGTTACAGTGAGGGGTGTGGGGTATATCGGTGTGTTACAGTGAGGGGTGCGGGGTATATCGGTGTGTTACAGTGAGGGGTGCGGGGTGTATCGGTGTGTTACAGTGTGGGGTGCGGGGTGTATCGGTGTGTAACAGTGAGGGGTGTGGGGTATATCAGTGTGTTACAGTGAGGGGTGCGGGGTGTATCGGCGTGTTACAGTGAGGGGTGCGGGGTGTATCGGCGTGTTACAGTGAGGGGTGCGGGGTGTATCGGCGTGTTACAGTGTGGGGTGCGGGGTGTATCGGTGTGTTACAGTGTGGGGTGCGGGGTGTATCGGTGTGTTACAGTGAGGGGTGTGGGATGTATCCGTGTGTTACAGTGAGGTGTGTGGGGTGTATCGGTGTGTTACAGTGAGGGGTGTGGGGTGTATCGGTGTGTTACAGTGAGGGGTGTGGGGTATATCGGTGTGTTACAGTGAGGGGTGTGGGGTGTATCGGTGTGTTACAGTGAGGTGTGTGGGGTGTATCGGTGTGTTACAGTGAGGGGTGCGGGGTGTATCGGTGTGTTACAGTGAGGGGTGTGGGGTGTATCGGTGTGTTACAGTGAGGGGTGTGGGGTGTATCGGTGTGTTACAGTGAGGTGTGTGGGGTGTATCGGTGTGTTACAGTGAGGGGTGCGGGGTGTATCGGTGTGTTACAGTGAGGGGTGTGGGGTATATCGGTGTGTTACAGTGAGGGGTGTGGGGTGTATCTGTGTGTTACAGTGAGGGGTGTGGGGTATATCTGTGTGTTACAGTGAGGGGTGTGGGGTGTATCGGTGTGTTACAGTGAGGGGTGTGGGGTATATCGGTGTGTTACAGTGAGGGGTGTGGGGTATATCGGTGTGTTACAGTGAGGGGTGTGGGGTGTAACTGTGTGTTACATGAGGGGTGTGGGGTGTATCGGTGTGTTACAGTGAGGGGTGTGGGGTGTATCGGTGTGTTACAGTGAGGGGTGTGGGGTGTATCGGTGTGTTACAGTGAGGGGTGTGGGGTATATCGGTGTGTTACAGTGAGGGGTGTGGGGTGTATCGGTGTGTTACAGTGAGGGGTGTGGGGTGTATCGGTGTGTTACAGTGAGGTGTGTGGGGTGTATCGGTGTGTTACAGTGAGGGGTGTGGGGTATATCGGTGTGTTACAGTGAGGGGTGTGGGGTGTATCTGTGTGTAACAGTGAGGGGTGTGGGGTATATCTGTGTGTTACAGTGAGGGGTGTGGGGTGTATCGGTGTGTTACAGTGAGGGGTGTGGGGTGTATCGGTGTGTTACATGAGGGGTATGGGGTGTATCGGTGTGTTACAGTGAGGGGTGTGGGGTGTATCGGTGTGTAACAGTGAGGGGTGTGGGGTGTATCGGTGTGTTACAGTGAGGGGTGTGGGGTGTATCGGTGTGTTACAGTGAGGGGTGTGGGGTGTATCGGTGTGTTACAGTGAGGGGTGCGGGGTGTATCGGTGTGTTACAGTGAGGGGTGCGGGGTATATCGGTGTGTAACAGTGAGGGGTGTGGGGTGTATCGGTGTGTTACAGTGAGGGGTGTGGGGTGTATCGGTGTGTTACAGTGAGGGGTGTGGGGTATATCGGTGTGTTACAGTGAGGGGTGCGGGGTGTATCGGTGTGTTACAGTGAGGGGTGAGGGGTATATCGGTGTGTTACAGTGAGGGGTGTGGGGTGTATCTGTGTGTTACAGTGAGGGGTGTGGGGTATATCTGTGTGTTACAGTGAGGGGTGTGGGGTGTATCGGTGTGTTACAGTGAGGGGTGTGGGGTGTATCGGTGTGTTACAGTGAGGGGTGTGGGGTATATCGGTGTGTTACAGTGAGGGGTGTGGGGTGTATCGGTGTGTTACAGTGAGGGGTGTGGGGTGTATCGGTGTGTTACAGTGAGGGGTGCGGGGTGTATCGGTGTGTTACAGTGAGGGGTTTGGGGTGTATCGGTGTGTTACAGTGAGGGGTGTGGGGTGTATCTGTGTGTTACAGTGAGGGGTGTGGGGTGTATCGGTGTGTTACAGTGAGGGGTGTGGGGTGTATCGGTGTGTTACATGAGGGGTGTGGGGTGTATCGGTGTGGTACAGTGAGGGGTGTGGGGTGTATCTGTGTGTTACAGTGAGGGGTGTGGGGTGTATCGGTGTGTTACAGTGAGGGGTGTGGGGTGTATCGGTGTGTTACAGTGAGGGGTGTATCGGTGTGTTACAGTGAGGGGTGTGGGGTGTATCGGTGTGTTACAGTGAGGGGTGTGGGGTGTATCAGTGTGTTACAGTGATGGGTGTGGGGTGTATCGGTGTGTTACAGTGAGGGGTGTGGGGTGTATCGGTGTCTTACAGTGAGGGGTGTGGGGTGTATCGGTGTGTTACAGTGAGGGGTGTGGGGTGTATCGGTGCGTTGCAGTGAGGGGTGTGGGGTGTATATCGGTGTGTTACAGTGAGGGGTGCGGGGTATATCGGCGTGTTACAGTGAGGGGTGCGGGGTGTATCGGCGTGTTACAGTGAGGGGTGCGGGGTGTATCGGTGTGTTACAGTGAGGGGTGCGGGGTGTATCGGTGTGTTACAGTGAGGGGTGAGGGGTATATCGGTGTGTTACAGTGAGGGGTGTGGGGTGTATCTGTGTGTTACAGTGAGGGGTGTGGGGTATATCGGTGTGTTACAGTGAGGGGTGTGGGGTGTATCGGTGTGTTACAGTGAGGGGTGCGGGGTGTATCGGTGTGTTACAGTGAGGGGTGAGGGGTATATCGGTGTGTTACAGTGAGGGGTGTGGGGTGTATCTGTGTGTTACAGTGAGGGGTGTGGGGTATATCTGTGTGTTACAGTGAGGGGTGTGGGGTGTATCGGTGTGTTACAGTGAGGGGTGTGGGGTGTATCGGTGTGTTACAGTGACGGGTGTGGGGTGTATCGGTGTGTTACAGTGAGGGGTGCGGGGTGTATCGGTGTGTTACAGTGAGGGGTGCGGGGTGTATCGGTGTGTTACAGTGAGGGGTGTGGGGTATATCGGTGTGTTACAGTGAGGGGTGTGGGGTGTATCGGTGTGTTACAGTGAGGGGTGTGGGGTGTATCGGTGTGTTACATGAGGGGTGTGGGGTGTATCGGTGTGTTACAGTGAGGGGTGTGGGGTGTATCTGTGTGTTACAGTGAGGGGTGTGGGGTGTATCGGTGTGTTACAGTGAGGGGTGTATCGGTGTGTTACAGTGAGGGGTGTATCGGTGTGTTACAGTGAGGGGTGTGGGGTGTATCGGTGTGTTACAGTGAGGGGTGTGGGGTGTATCAGTGTGTTACAGTGAGGGGTGTGGGGTGTATATCGGTGTGTTACAGTGAGGGGTGCGGGGTATATCGGTGTGTTACAGTGAGGGGTGCGGGGTGTATCGGTGTGTTACAGTGAGGGGTGTGGGGTGTATCGGTGTGTTACAGTGAGGGGTGTGGGGTGTATCGGTGTGTTACAGTGAGGGGTGTGGGGTGTATCGGTGTGTTACAGTGAGGGGTGTGGGGTATATCGGTGTGTTACAGTGAGGGGTGTGGGGTGTATCGGTGCGTTACAGTGAGGGGTGCGGGGTATATCGGTGCGTTACAGTGAGGGGTGTGGGGTGTATCGGTGTGTTACAGTGAGGGGTGTGGGGTGTATCGGTGTGTTACAGTGAGGGGTGTGGGGTGTATCGGTGTGTTACAGTGAGGGGTGTGGTGTATATCGGTGTGTTACAGTGAGGGGTGTGGGGTGTATCGGTGTGTTACAGTGAGGGGTGTGGGGTGTATCGGTGTGTTACAGTGAGGGGTGTGGGGTATATCGGTGTGTTACAGTGAGGGGTGTGGGGTGTATCGGTGTGTTACAGTGAGGGGTGTGGGGTGTATCGGTGTGTTACAGTGAGGGGTGTGGGGTGTATCGGTGTGTTACAGTGAGGGGTGTGGGGTGTATCGGTGTGTTACAGTGAGGGGTGCGGGGTGTATCGGTGTGTTACAGTGAGGGGTGTATCGGTGTGTTACAGTGAGGGGTGTGGGGTGTATCGGTGTGTTACAGTGAGGGGTTTGGGGTGTATCGGTGTGTTACAGTGAGGGGTGCGGGGTGTATCGGTGTGTTACAGTGAGGGGTGAGGGGTATATCGGTGTGTTACAGTGAGGGGTGTGGGGTGTATCTGTGTGTTACAGTGAGGGGTGTGGGGTATATCGGTGTGTTACAGTGAGGGGTGTGGGGTGTATCGGTGTGTTACAGTGAGGGGTGCGGGGTGTATCGGTGTGTTACAGTGAGGGGTGAGGGGTATATCGGTGTGTTACAGTGAGGGGTGTGGGGTGTATCTGTGTGTTACAGTGAGGGGTGTGGGGTATATCTGTGTGTTACAGTGAGGGGTGTGGGGTGTATCGGTGTGTTACAGTGAGGGGTGTGGGGTGTATCGGTGTGTTACAGTGAGGGGTGTGGGGTGTATCGGTGTGTTACAGTGACGGGTGTGGGGTGTATCGGTGTGTTACAGTGAGGGGTGTGGGGTGTATCGGTGTGTTACAGTGAGGGGTGCGGGGTGTATCGGTGTGTTACAGTGAGGGGTGCGGGGTATATCGGTGTGTTACAGTGAGGGGTGTGGGGTGTATCGGTGTGTTACAGTGAGGGGTGCGGGGTATATCGGTGTGTTACAGTGAGGGGTGTGGGGTGTATCGGTGTGTTACAGTGAGGGGTGTGGGGTGTATCTGTGTGTTACAGTGAGGGGTGTGGGGTGTATCGGTGTGTTACAGTGAGGGGTGTGGGGTGTATCGGTGTGTTACATGAGGGGTGTGGGGTGTATCGGTGTGTTACAGTGAGGGGTGTGGGGTGTATCTGTGTGTTACAGTGAGGGGTGTGGGGTGTATCGGTGTGTTACAGTGAGGGGTGTATCGGTGTGTTACAGTGAGGGGTGTATCGGTGTGTTATAGTGAGGGGTGTGGGGTGTATCGGTGTGTTACAGTGAGGGGTGTGGGGTGTATCAGTGTGTTACAGTGATGGGTGTGGGGTGTATCGGTGTGTTACAGTGAGGGGTGTGGGGTGTATCGGTGTCTTACAGTGAGGGGTGTGGGGTGTATCGGTGTGTTACAGTGAGGGGTGTGGGGTGTATCGGTGCGTTGCAGTGAGGGGTGTGGGGTGTATATCGGTGTGTTACAGTGAGGGGTGCGGGGTATATCGGTGTGTTACAGTGAGGGGTGTGGGGTGTATCGGTGTGTAACAGTGAGGGGTGTGGGGTGTATCGGTGTGTTACAGTGAGGGGTGTGGGGTATATCGGTGTGTAACAGTGAGGGGTGTGGGGTGTATCGGTGTGTTACAGTGAGGGGTGTGGGGTGTATCGGTGTGTAACAGTGAGGGGTGAGGGGTGTATCGGTGTGTTACAGTGAGGGGTGCGGGGTGTATCGGTGTGTTACAGTGAGGGGTGAGGGGTGTATCGGTGTGTTACAGTGAGGGGTGTGGGGTGTATCGGTGTGTTACAGTGAGGGGTGAGGGGTGTATCGGTGTGTTACAGTGAGGGGTTTGGGGTGTATCTGTGTGTTACAGTGAGGGGTGTGGGGTATATCTGTGTGTTACAGTGAGGGGTGTGGGGTGTATCGGTGTGTTACAGTGAGGGGTGTGGGGTGTATCGGTGTGTTACAGTGAGGGGTGTGGGGTATATCGGTGTGTTACAGTGAGGGGTGCGGGGTGTATCGGTGTGTTACAGTGAGGGGTGTGGGGTGTATCGGTGTGTTGCAGTGAGGGGTGTGGGGTGTATCGGTGTGTTACAGTGAGGGGTGTGGGGAGTATCTGTGTGTTACAGTGAGGGGTGTGGTGTGTATCGGTGTGTTACAGTGAGGGGTGTGGGGTATATCGGTGTGTTACAGTGAGGGGTGCGGGGTGTATCGGTGTGTTACAGTGAGGGGTGTATCGGTGTGTTACAGTGAGGGGTGTGGTGTGTATCGGTGTGTTACAGTGAGGGGTGTGGGGTATATCGGTGTGTTACAGTGAGGGGTGCGGGGTGTATCGGTGTGTTACAGTGAGGGGTGTATCGGTGTGTTACAGTGAGGGGTGTGGAGTATATCGGTGTGTGACAGTGAGGGGTGTGGGGTGTATCGGTGTGTTACAGTGAGGGGTGTGGGGTATATCGGTGTGTTACAGTGAGGGGTGTGGGCTATATCGCTGTGTTATAGTGAGGGGTGTGGGGTATATCCGTGTGTTACAGTGAGGGGTGTGGGGTATATCGGTGTGTTACAGTGAGGGGTGCGGGGTATATCGGTGTGTTACAGTGAGGGGTGCGGGGTGTATCGGTGTGTTACAGTGTGGGGTGCGGGGTGTATCGGTGTGTAACAGTGAGGGGTGTGGGGTATATCAGTGTGTTACAGTGAGGGGTGCGGGGTGTATCGGCGTGTTACAGTGAGGGGTGAGGGGTATATCGGTGTGTTACAGTGAGGGGTGTGGGGTGTATCGGTGTGTTACAGTGAGGGGTGTGGGGTGTATCGGTGTGTTACAGTGTGGGGTGCGGGGTGTATCGGTGTGTTACAGTGAGGGGTGTGGGATGTATCCGTGTGTTACAGTGAGGTGTGTGGGGTGTATCGGTGTGTTACAGTGAGGGGTGTGGGGTGTATCGGTGTGTTACAGTGAGGGGTGTGGGGTATATCGGTGTGTTACAGTGAGGGGTGTGGGGTGTATCGGTGTGTTACAGTGAGGTGTGCGGGGTGTATCGGTGTGTTACAGTGAGGGGTGCGGGGTGTAACGGTGTGTTACAGTGAGGGGTGTGGGGTGTATCGGTGTGTTACAGTGAGGGGTGTGGGGTGTATCGGTGTGTTACAGTGAGGTGTGTGGGGTGTATCGGTGTGTTACAGTGAGGGGTGCGGGGTGTATCGGTGTGTTACAGTGAGGGGTGTGGGGTATATCGGTGTGTTACAGTGAGGGGTGTGGGGTGTATCTGTGTGTTACAGTGAGGGGTGTGGGGTATATCTGTGTGTTACAGTGAGGGGTGTGGGGTGTATCGGTGTGTTACAGTGAGGGGTGTGGGGTGTAACTGTGTGTTACATGAGGGGTGTGGGGTGTATCGGTGTGTTACAGTGAGGGGTGTGGGGTGTATCGGTGTGTTACAGTGAGGGGTGTGGGGTATATCGGTGTGTTACAGTGAGGGGTGTGGGGTGTATCGGTGTGTTACAGTGAGGGGTGTGGGGTGTATCGGTGTGTTACAGTGAGGTGTGTGGGGTGTATCGGTGTGTTACAGTGAGGGGTGTGGGGTATATCGGTGTGTTACAGTGAGGGGTGTGGGGTGTATCTGTGTGTAACAGTGAGGGGTGTGGGGTATATCTGTGTGTTACAGTGAGGGGTGTGGGGTGTATCGGTGTGTTACAGTGAGGGGTGTGGGGTGTATCGGTGTGTTACATGAGGGGTATGGGGTGTATCGGTGTGTTACAGTGAGGGGTGTGGGGTGTATCGGTGTGTAACAGTGAGGGGTGTGGGGTGTATCGGTGTGTTACAGTGAGGGGTGTGGGGTGTATCGGTGTGTTACAGTGAGGGGTGCGGGGTGTATCGGTGTGTTACAGTGAGGGGTGCGGGGTATATCGGTGTGTAACAGTGAGGGGTGTGGGGTGTATCGGTGTGTTACAGTGAGGGGTGTGGGGTGTATCGGTGTGTTACAGTGAGGGGTGCGGGGTGTATCGGTGTGTTACAGTGAGGGGTGAGGGGTATATCGGTGTGTTACAGTGAGGGGTGTGGGGTGTATCTGTGTGTTACAGTGAGGGGTGTGGGGTATATCTGTGTGTTACAGTGAGGGGTGTGGGGTGTATCGGTGTGTTACAGTGAGGGGTGTGGGGTGTATCGGTGTGTTACAGTGAGGGGTGTGGGGTGTATCGGTGTGTTACAGTGAGGGGTGTGGGGTGTATCGGTGTGTTACAGTGAGGGGTGCGGGGTGTATCGGTGTGTTACAGTGAGGGGTGCGGGGTGTATCGGTGTGTTACAGTGAGGGGTTTGGGGTGTATCGGTGTGTTACAGTGAGGGGTGTGGGGTGTATCTGTGTGTTACAGTGAGGGGTGTGGGGTGTATCGGTGTGTTACAGTGAGGGGTGTGGGGTGTATCGGTGTGTTACATGAGGGGTGTGGGGTGTATCGGTGTGTTACAGTGAGGGGTGTGGGGTGTATCTGTGTGTTACAGTGAGGGGTGTGGGGTGTATCGGTGTGTTACAGTGAGGGGTGTGGGGTGTATCGGTGTGTTACAGTGAGGGGTGTATCGGTGTGTTACAGTGAGGGGTGTGGGGTGTATCGGTGTGTTACAGTGAGGGGTGTGGGGTGTATCAGTGTGTTACAGTGATGGGTGTGGGGTGTATCGGTGTGTTACAGTGAGGGGTGTGGGGTGTATCGGTGTCTTACAGTGAGGGGTGTGGGGTGTATCGGTGTGTTACAGTGAGGGGTGTGGGGTGTATCGGTGCGTTGCAGTGAGGGGTGTGGGGTGTATATCGGTGTGTTACAGTGAGGGGTGCGGGGTATATCGGCGTGTTACAGTGAGGGGTGCGGGGTGTATCGGCGTGTTACAGTGAGGGGTGCGGGGTGTATCGGTGTGTTACAGTGAGGGGTGCGGGGTGTATCGGTGTGTTACAGTGAGGGGTGAGGGGTATATCGGTGTGTTACAGTGAGGGGTGTGGGGTGTATCTGTGTGTTACAGTGAGGGGTGTGGGGTATATCGGTGTGTTACAGTGAGGGGTGTGGGGTGTATCGGTGTGTTACAGTGAGGGGTGCGGGGTGTATCGGTGTGTTACAGTGAGGGGTGAGGGGTATATCGGTGTGTTACAGTGAGGGGTGTGGGGTGTATCTGTGTGTTACAGTGAGGGGTGTGGGGTATATCTGTGTGTTACAGTGAGGGGTGTGGGGTGTATCGGTGTGTTACAGTGAGGGGTGTGGGGTGTATCGGTGTGTTACAGTGACGGGTGTGGGGTGTATCGGTGTGTTACAGTGAGGGGTGCGGGGTGTATCGGTGTGTTACAGTGAGGGGTGTGGGGTATATCGGTGTGTTACAGTGAGGGGTGTGGGGTGTATCGGTGTGTTACAGTGAGGGGTGTGGGGTGTATCGGTGTGTTACATGAGGGGTGTGGGGTGTATCGGTGTGTTACAGTGAGGGGTGTGGGGTGTATCTGTGTGTTACAGTGAGGGGTGTGGGGTGTATCGGTGTGTTACAGTGAGGGGTGTATCGGTGTGTTACAGTGAGGGGTGTATCGGTGTGTTACAGTGAGGGGTGTGGGGTGTATCGGTGTGTTACAGTGAGGGGTGTGGGGTGTATCAGTGTGTTACAGTGAGGGGTGTGGGGTGTATATCGGTGTGTTACAGTGAGGGGTGCGGGGTATATCGGTGTGTTACAGTGAGGGGTGCGGGGTGTATCGGTGTGTTACAGTGAGGGGTGTGGGGTGTATCGGTGTGTTACAGTGAGGGGTGTGGGGTGTATCGGTGCGTTACAGTGAGGGGTGCGGGGTATATCGGTGCGTTACAGTGAGGGGTGTGGGGTGTATGGGTGTGTTACAGTGAGGGGTGTGGGGTGTATCGGTGTGTTACAGTGAGGGGTGTGGGGTGTATCGGTGTGTTACAGTGAGGGGTGTGGTGTATATCGGTGTGTTACAGTGAGGGGTGTGGGGTGTATCGGTGTGTTACAGTGAGGGGTGTGGGGTGTATCGGTGTGTTACAGTGAGGGGTGTGGGGTGTATCGGTGTGTTACAGTGAGGGGTTTGGGGTGTATCGGTGTGTTACAGTGAGGGGTGCGGGGTGTATCGGTGTGTTACAGTGAGGGGTGAGGGGTATATCGGTGTGTTACAGTGAGGGGTGTGGGGTGTATCTGTGTGTTACAGTGAGGGGTGTGGGGTATATCGGTGTGTTACAGTGAGGGGTGTGGGGTGTATCGGTGTGTTACAGTGAGGGGTGCGGGGTGTATCGGTGTGTTACAGTGAGGGGTGAGGGGTATATCGGTGTGTTACAGTGAGGGGTGTGGGGTGTATCTGTGTGTTACAGTGAGGGGTGTGGGGTATATCTGTGTGTTACAGTGAGGGGTGTGGGGTGTATCGGTGTGTTACAGTGAGGGGTGTGGGGTGTATCGGTGTGTTACAGTGAGGGGTGTGGGGTGTATCGGTGTGTTACAGTGACGGGTGTGGGGTGTATCGGTGTGTTACAGTGAGGGGTGCGGGGTGTATCGGTGTGTTACAGTGAGGGGTGTGGGGTGTATCGGTGTGTTACAGTGAGGGGTGTGGGGTGTATATCGGTGTGTTACAGTGAGGGGTGTGGGGTATATCGGTGTGTTACAGTGAGGGGTGTGGGGTGTATCGGTGTGTTACAGTGAGGGGTGTGGGGTGTATCGGTGTGTTACAGTGAGGGGTGTGGGGTGTATCGGTGTGTTACAGTGACGGGTGTGGGGTGTATCGGTGTGTTACAGTGAGGGGTGCGGGGTGTATCGGTGTGTTACAGTGAGGGGTGCGGGGTATATCGGTGTGTTACAGTGAGGGGTGTGGGGTGTATCTGTGTGTTACAGTGAGGGGTGTGGGGTGTATCGGTGTGTTACAGTGAGGGGTGTGGGGTGTATCGGTGTGTTACATGAGGGGTGTGGGGTGTATCGGTGTGTTACAGTGAGGGGTGTGGGGTGTATCTGTGTGTTACAGTGAGGGGTGTGGGGTGTATCGGTGTGTTACAGTGAGGGGTGTATCGGTGTGTTACAGTGAGGGGTGTATCGGTGTGTTACAGTGAGGGGTGTGGGGTGTATCGGTGTGTTACAGTGAGGGGTGTGGGGTATATCGGTGTGTTACAGTGAGGGGTGTGGGGTGTATCAGTGTGTTACAGTGATGGGTGTGGGGTGTATCGGTGTGTTACAGTGAGGGGTGTGGGGTGTATCGGTGTCTTACAGTGAGGGGTGTGGGGTGTATCGGTGTGTTACAGTGAGGGGTGTGGGGTGTATCGGTGCGTTGCAGTGAGGGGTGTGGGGTGTATATCGGTGTGTTACAGTGAGGGGTGCGGGGTATATCGGTGTGTTACAGTGAGGGGTGCGGGGTGTATCGGTGTGTTACAGTGAGGGGTGTGGGGTGTATCGGTGTGTTACAGTGAGGGGTGTGGGGTGTATCGGTGTGTTACAGTGAGGGGTGTGGGGTGTATCGGTGTGTTACAGTGAGGGGTGTGGGGTATATCGGTGTGTTACAGTGAGGGGTGCGGGGTGTATCGGTGCGTTACAGTGAGGGGTGCGGGGTATATCGGTGCGTTACAGTGAGGGGTGTGGGGTGTATCGGTGTGTTACAGTGAGGGGTGTGGGGTGTATCGGTGTGTTACAGTGAGGGGTGTGGGGTGTATCGGTGTGTTACAGTGAGGGGTGTGGGGTGTATCGGTGTGTTACAGTGAGGGGTGTGGTGTATATCGGTGTGTTACAGTGAGGGGTGTGGGGTGTGTCGGTGCGTTACAGTGAGGGGTGTGGGGTGTATCGGTGTGTTACAGTGAGGGGTGTGGGGTATATCGGTGTGTTACAGTGAGGGGTGTGGGGTGTATCGGTGTGTTACAGTGTGGGGTGTGGGGTGTATCGGTGTGTTACAGTGAGGGGTATGGGGTATATCGGTGTGTTACAGTGAGGGGTGTGGGGTGTATCGGTGTGTTACAGTGAGGGGTGTGGGGTGTATCGGTGTGTTACAGTGAGGGGTGTGGGGTGTATCGGTGTGTTACAGTGAGGGGTGTGGGGTGTATCGGTGTGTTACAGTGAGGGGTGTGGTGTATATCGGTGTGTTACAGTGAGGGGTGTGGGGTGTATCGGTGTGTTACAGTGAGGGGTGTGGGGTGTATCGGTGTGTTACAGTGAGGGGTGTGGGGTATATCGGTGTGTAACAGTGAGGGGTGTGGGGTGTATCGGTGTGTTACAGTGAGGGGTGTGGGGTGTATCGGTGTGTTACAGTGAGGGGTGTGGGGTATATCGGTGTGTTACAGTGAGGGGTGTGGGGTGTATCGGTGTGTTACAGTGAGGGGTGTGGGGTGTATCGGTGTGTTACAGTGAGGGGTGTGGGGTGTATCGGTGTGTTACAGTGAGGGGTGTGGGGTGTATCGGTGTGTTACAGTGAGGGGTGCATCGGTGTGTTACAGTGAGGGGTGTGGGGTGTATCGGTGTGTTACAGTGAGGGGTGCATCGGTGTGTTACAGTGAGGGGTGTGGGGTGTATCGGTGTGTTACAGTGAGGGGTGTGGGGTGTATCGGTGTGTTACAGTGAGGGGTGTATCGGTGTGTTACAGTGAGGGGTGTGGGGTGTATCGGTGTGTTACAGTGAGGGGTGTGGGGTGTATCGGTGTGTTACAGTGAGGGGTTTGGGGTGTATCGGTGTGTTACAGTGAGGGGTGTGGGGTGTATCGGTGTGTTACAGTGAGGGGTGTGGGGTGTATCAGTGTGTTACAGTGAGGGGTGTGGGGTGTATATCGGTGTGTTACAGTGAGGGGTGTGGGGTGTATCGGTGTGTAACAGTGAGGGGTGTGGGGTGTATCGGTGTGTTGCAGTGAGAGGTGTGGGGTGTATATCGGTGTGTTACAGTGAGGGGTGTGGGGTATATCGGTGTGTTACAGTGAGGGGTGCGGGGTGTATCGGTGTGTTACAGTGAGGGGTGTGGGGTGTATCGGTGTGTTGCAGTGAGGGGTGTGGGGTGTATATCGGTGTGTTACAGTGAGGGGTGCGGGGTGTATCGGTGTGTTACAGTGAGGGGTGTATCGGTGTGTTACAGTGAGGGGTGTGGAGTATATCGGTGTGTGACAGTGAGGGGTGTGGGGTGTATCGGTGTGTTACAGTGAGGGGTGTGGGGTGTATCGGTGTGTTACAGTGAGGGGTGTGGGGTGTATCGGTGTGTTACAGTGAGGTGTGTGGGGTGTATCGGTGTGTTACAGTGAGGGGTGTGGGGTGTATCGGTGTGTTACAGTGAGAGGTGTGGGGTGTATCGGTGTGTTACAGTGAGGTGTGTGGGGTATATCGGTGTGTTACAGTGAGGGGTGTGGGGTGTATCGGTGTGTTACAGTGAGGGGTGTGGGGTATATCGGTGTGTTACAGTGAGGGGTGTGGGGTGTATCTGTGTGTAACAGTGAGGGGTGTGGGGTGTATCGGTGTGTTACAGTGAGGGGTGCGGGGTGTATCGGTGTGTTACAGTGTGGGGTGTATCGGTGTGTTACAGTGAGGGGTGTGGGGTGTATCGGTGCGTTACAGTGAGGGGTGTGGGGTGTATCGGTGTGTTACAGTGAGGGGTGTATCGGTGTGTTACAGTGAGGGGTGTGGGGTATATCGGTGTGTTACAGTGAGGGGTGCGGGGTGTATCGGTGTGTTACAGTGAGGGGTGTGGGGTGTATCGGTGTGTTACAGTGAGGGGTGTGGGGTGTATCGGTGTGTTACAGTGTGGGGTGCGGGGTGTATCGGTGTGTAACAGTGAGGGGTGTGGGGTATATCGGTGTGTTACAGTGAGGGGTGTATCGGTGTGTTACAGTGAGGGGCGCGGGGTATATCGGTGTGTTACAGTGAGGGGTGTGGGGTGTATCGGTGTGTTACAGTGAGGGGTGTGGGGTGTATCGGTGTGTTACAGTGAGGGGTGCGGGGTATATCGATGTGTTACAGTGAGGGGTGCGGGGTGTATCGGTGTGTTACAGTGAGGGGTGTGGGGTGTATCGGTGTGTTACAGTGAGGGGTGCGGGGTGTATCGGTGTGTTACAGCGAGGGGTGCGGGGTATATCGGTGTGTTACAGTGAGGGGTGCGGGGTGTATCGGTGTGTTACAGTGAGGGGTGTGGGGTGTATCGGTGTGTTACAGTGAGGGGTGTGGGGTGTATCGGTGTGTCACAGTGAGGGGTGTGGGGTATATCGGTGTGTTACAGTGAGGGGTGTGGGGTATATCGGTGTGTTACAGTGAGGGGTGCGGGGTATATCGGTGTGTTACAGTGAGGGGTGTGGGGTGTTTCGGTGTGTTACAGTGAGGGGTGTGGGGTATATCGGTGTGTTACAGTGAGGGGTGTGGGGTGTATCGGTGTGTTACAGTGAGGGGTGTGGGGGGTATCTGTGTGTTACAGTGAGGGGTGTGGGGTGTATCGGTGTGTTACACTGAGGGGTGCGGGGTGTATCGGTGTGTTACAGTGAGGGGTGTGGGGTATATCGGTGTGTTACAGTGAGGGGTGTGGGGTGTATCGGTGTGTTACAGTGAGGGGTGTGGGGTATATCGGTGTGTTACACTGAGGGGTGCGGGGTGTATCGGTGTGTTACAGTGAGGGGTGTGGGGTATATCGGTGTGTTACAGTGAGGGGTGTGGGGTGTATCGGTGTGTTACAGTGAGGGGTGTGGGGTGTATCGGTGTGTTACAGTGAGGGGTGTGGGGTGTATCGGTGTGTTACACTGAGGGGTGCGGGGTGTATCGGTGTGTTACAGTGAGGGGTGTGGGGTATATCGGTGTGTTACAGTGAGGGGTGTGGGGTGTATCGGTGTGTTACAGTGAGGGGTGTGGGGTATATCGGTGTGTTACACTGAGGGGTGCGGGGTGTATCGGTGTGTTACAGTGAGGGGTGTGGGGTATATCGGTGTGTTACAGTGAGGGGTGTGGGGTGTATCGGTGTGTTACAGTGAGGGGTGTGGGGTGTA
>NW_026728588.1:0-2500 GCF_030684315.1 Stegostoma tigrinum | reverse complement strand
GGGGGGCTCGAGGGTTTTAGAGGGGACGGGGGTATTTGAGGGGAGAGGGGCTTTTGAGGGGATTGTGGTTAATTAAGGGGGTTGTGGTATTTGAGGGAGAGGAGGGTATTAGAAGGGGAGTGGCCATTTAAGGGGGATTGTGGGTATTAGAGGAGCGGGCGTATTTGTGGGGGATTGTGGGTAATTGTGGGGGGCTGTAGGTATTTGCAGGGGGATTGTGGGTAATTGCGGATATTTGTGGCTATGGGGGGATTGTGGGTAATTGTGGGTATGGGGGGATTGTGGGTACTGGTGGGGGATTGTGGGTAATTGTGGGGGGTTGTGTGTATTTGTTGGGGATTGAGGGTTTGTGGGTATCAGGGGATTGTGGGTAATTGTGGGGGATTGTGGGTAATTGTGGGGGATTGTGGGTATGGGGGGTGGGCAGGGCAAACAGGGATTGGCAGGAAGGGAGGGGGAAAGGACGCTCTCTGATTGGCCCAGGAGCGCTCTGCCTCTCTACCAATGGGGTGGCCTCTGTCACCCCACTCCACCCATCATTGTGATGCATTAACAAAGCCACGCCCCCCCCACCCACACCCTGATTGGCCACCGCTCTCCTTAAAGGGGCCACGCACCCTCACCTCCACCCCTCCCCCACTGCTCTCCTTAAAGGGGCTACGCACCCACACCTCCACCCCTCCCCCACTGCTCTCCTTAAAGGGGCTGCGCACCCGCACCTCCCCTCCCCCTTCACCGTCCTCTTAAAGGCGCCATGAACACCCCAACATTCCCCCTTCACCATTCTCTTAAAGGGCCCACGCACACCCCTCCCCGCCACTGCCCCCACCCACCAACAACCACGTCCAGATTTGCCCCCTCAATTGTCTCAGGAAAATAGGCAGGTCAAGCGAGAGGGTGAGCGGAGTCGGCAGACCGAGTATAATCTCAGGGGAAGTGCATGGTCGGCGAGGGCGGGCGGAGGAGCTGGACTTCATCCGGACGGAGAAACGCGACGAGAACCGCGGGGCGGAGGGACCCGCCGTTCCTCGTCTGTAATTCACGGCAAAAACTAAATAAATTGGGGTCCGCGTCCCGAGGCGTCGGGGGGGGTGGGGGGGGGGTGGCGTGGGGGTTTAGGGAAGGTTTATTTTCACAGGGAACGGAGTACGAAAGGAGGGGAAGCTGGCGCCGGCAGGGGGGGGGGGGGAAGCTGGGGGCGGGGAGGGGAAGGGGGGGGTGTATTGGTCCACTGCAGCAGCAAGGGGCAAGTCTGGAATACTACGGGCCGAATAGTACTCCAGAGCAGAAAGAGGATAGTCTGGGGAACGATGGGATGAATGGTCCAGTGGAGCAGGAGGGGGCTAGTCTGGGACGCGATGGGATGAATAGTCCTGAGGAGCAGGAGGGGGCTAGTAATGGGATGAATGGTCCTGAGGAGCAGGAGGGGGCTAGTCCGGGCTACATGGGATGAATGATCCTGAGGCGCTGGGGTGGGGGTGCTAGGCCGGGGTACATGGGATGAATGGTCCTGAGGAGCACGAGGGGGCTAGTCCGGAACGCGATGGGATGAATGGTCCCGAGGAGCGGGGGGGGGGGGTCTAGTCTGGGGTACATTGGATGAATGGTCCTGAGGAACAGGAGGGGGCTAAGCCCAGGACACGATGGGATGAATGGTCCTGAGGAGCTGCGGGGGGGGGGTGGTGGGGGGCTAGTCCGGGGTACATGTGATGAATGGTCCTGAGGAGCAGGAGGGGGCTAGTCCAGGCCACGATGGGTTGAATGGTTCTGAGGAGCTGGGGGGGCTAGTCCGGGGTACACGGGATGAATGTCCTGAGGAGCAGGGGGTGGGGAGCTAGTCTCGGACGTGATGGGATGAATGGTCCTGAGGAGCAGGAGGGGGCTAGTCCGGGACGTGATGGGATGAATGGTCCTGAGGAGCAGGAGGGGGCTAGTCCGGGACGTGATGGGATAAATGGTCCTGAGGAGCAGGGGGAGGGATGGGGGGGGCTCGTCTGGGACGTGATGGGATGAATGGTCCTGAGGAGCAGGAGGGGGCTAGTCCGGGACGCGAGGGGATGAATGGTCCTGGGGAGCAGGAGCGGCCTAGTCCGGGACGTGATGGGATGAATGGTCCTGAGGAGCAGGGGGGTGGGGGGGCTAGTTCGGGACGCGATGGGATGAATGGTCCTGAGGAGCAGGGGGGTGGGGGGGGCTAGTTCGGGACGCGATGGGATGAATGGTCCTGAGGAGCAGGGGGGGTGGGGGGGGGCTAGTTCGGGACGCGATGGGATGAATGGTCCTGAGGAGCAGGGGGGTGGGGGGGGCTAGTCCGGGACGCGAGGGGATGAATGGTCCTGAGGAGCAGGAGCGGCCTAGTCCGGGACGTGATGGGATGAATGGTCCTGAGGAGCAGGGGGGTGGGGGGGCTAGTCCAGGCCTCCCCGAGCTGTGCGGGTGCGTGTGTGTGCAATGGGCTAGGATGGTCGGGCTGGGGCGAACGGCCTCCCCTTCGGGCCCC
>NW_026728587.1:37500-39766 GCF_030684315.1 Stegostoma tigrinum | reverse complement strand
AGTGCTCGCTCTCGCGCTCTCTCTCTCGAGTGCTCGCTCTCGCGCTCTCTCTCTCGAGTGCTCGCTCTCGCGCTCTCTCTCGAGTGCTCGCTCTCGCGCTCTCTCTCGAGTGCTCGCTCTCGCGCTCTCTCTCGAGTGCTCGCTCTCCGCGCTCTCTCTCTCGAGTCCTCGCTCTCGCGCTCTCTCTCGAGTGCTCGCTCTCGCGCTCTCTCTCTCGAGTGCTCGCTCTCGCGCTCTCTCTCTCGAGTGCTCGCTCTCGCGCTCTCTCTCTCGAGTGCTCGCTCTCGCGCCTCTCTCTCTCGAGTGCTCGCTCTCGCGCTCTCTCTCTCGAGTGCTCGCTCTCGCGCTCTCTCTCTCGAGTGCTCGCTCTCGCGCTCTCTCTCTCGAGTGCTCGCTCTCGCTCTCTCTCTCTCGGTGCTCGCTCTCGCTCTCGCTCGCTCTCTCTCTCTCTCTCTCGAGTGCTCTCTCTCTCTCTCTCTCTCTCTCTCTCTCGAGTGCTCGCTCTCGCTCTCTCTCTCTCGAGTGCTCGCTGTCGCGCCTCTCCCTCGAGTGCTCGCTCTCTCCCTCGAGTGCTCGCTCTCGCGCTCTCTCTCTCTCTCTCTCTCGAGTGCTCGCTCTCGCGCTCTCTCTCTCGAGTGCTCGCTCTCGCGCTCTCTCTCGAGTGCTCGCTCTCGCGCTCTCTCTCGAGTGCTCGCTCTCGCGCTCTCTCTCTCTCTCTCTCTCTCTCTCTCGAGTGCTCGCTCTCGCTCTCACTCGAGTGCTCGCTCTCGCGCTCTCTCTCGCTCTCGCTCTCTCTCTCTCTCTCGAGTGCTCGCTCTCGAGTGCTCGCTCTCGCTCTCTCGAGTGTCGCTCGCTCTCGCTCTTTCTCTCGAGTGCTCGCTCTCGCTCTCTCTCTCTCGAGTGCTCGCTCTCGCTCTCTCTCTCTCGAGTGCTCGCTCTCGCTCTCTCTCTCTCGAGTGCTCGCTCTCGCTCTCTCTCTCAAGTGCTCGCTCTCGCTCTCTCTCTCGAGTGCTCGCTCTCGCTCTCTCTCTCGAGTGCTCGCTCTCGCTCTCTCTCTCGAGTGCTCGCTCTCGCTCTCTCTCTCGAGTGCTCGCTCTCGCTCTCTCTCTCGAGTGCTCGCTCTCGCTCTCTCTCTCGAGTGCTCGCTCTCGCTCTCTCTCTCTCTCTCTCGAGTGCTCGCTCTCTCTCTCTCTCTCTCTCGAGTGCTCGCTCTCTCTCTCTCTCTCTCTCGAGTGCTCGCTCTCCGCTCTCTCTCTCTCTCGAGCTCGCTCTCGCTCTCTCTCTCGAGTGCTCGCTCTCGCGCTCTTTCTCTCGAGTGCTCGCTCTTTCTCTCGGTGCTCGCTCTTTCTCTCGAGTGCTCGCTCTTTCTCTCGAGTGCTCGCTCTTTCTCTCGAGTGCTCGCTCTTTCTCTCGAGTGCTCGCTCTTTCTCTCGAGTGCTCGCTCTTTCTCTCGAGTGCTCGCTCTTTCTCTCGAGTGCTCGCTCTTTCTCTCGAGTGCTCGCTCTTTCTCTCGAGTGCTCGCTCTCTCTCTCTCTCTCTCTCTCGAGTGCTCGCTCTCTCTCTCTCTCTCGAGTGCTCGCTCTCTCTCTCTCTCGAGTGCTCGCTCTCTCTCTCTCTCGAGTGCTCGCTCTCTCTCTCTCTCGCTCTGTCTCTCTCTCGAGTGCTCGCTCTTGCTCGCTCTCGCTCTGTCTCTCTCTCGAGTGCTCGCTCGTGCTCGCTCTCGCTCTGTCTCTCTCTCGAGTGCTCGCTCGTGCTCGCTCTCTCTCTCTCTCTCTCCTCTCGAGTGCTCGCGCTCTCTCTCGCTCGCTCGAGTGCTCGCTCTCGCCTCTCTCTCTCTCTCGAGTGCTCGCTCTCGCGCTCTCTCCTCTCGAGTGCTCGCTCTCGCGCTCTCTCTCTCGAGTGCTCGCTCTCGCGCTCTCTCTCTCTCTCGAGGCTCGCGCTCTCTCTCTCTCTCGAGTGCTCGCTCTCGCGCTCTCTCTCGAGTGCTCGCTCTCGCGCTCTCTCTCTCGAGTGCTCGCTCTGCGCTCTCTCTCGAGTGCTCGCTCTCGCGCTCTCTCTCGAGTGCTCGCTCTCGCGCTCTCTCTCGAGTGCTCGCTCTCGCGCTCTCTCTCGAGTGCTCGCTCTCGCTCTCGCGCTCTCTCTCGAGTGCTCGCTCTCGCGCTCTCTCTCGAGTGCTCGCTCTCGCGCTCTCTCTCGAGTGCTCGCTCTCGCGCTCTCTCTCGAGTGCTCGCTCTCGCGCTCCTCTCTCTCGAGTGCTCGCTCTCGC
>NW_026728587.1:32500-35000 GCF_030684315.1 Stegostoma tigrinum | reverse complement strand
CTCGAGTGCTCGCTCTCGCTCTCTCTCGAGTGCTCGCTCTCGCTCTCGCTCTCTCTCGAGTGCTCGCTCTCTCTCTCTCTCTCTCTCTCTCTCGAGTGCTCGCTCTCGCTCTCTCTCTCGCTCTCTCTCCGCTCTCTTCTCGCTCTCTCTCTCGCTCTCTCTCTCGCTCTCTCGCTCTCTCTCTCGCTCTCTCTCTCTCTCTCTCTCTCTCTCTCTCTCTCGAGTGCTCTCTCTCGCTCTCTCTCTCTCTCGAGTGCTCGCTCTCTCTCTCTCTCTCTCGCTCGCTCTCGCTCTCTCTCGAGTGCTCGCTCTCGAGTGCTCGCTCTCGCTCTCTCTCGAGTGCTCGCTCTCGCTCTCTCTCGAGTGCTCGCTCTCGCTCTCTCTCGAGTGCTCGCTCTCGCTCTCTCTCGAGTGCTCGCTCTCGCTCACTCTCGAGTGCTCGCTCTCGCTCTCTCTCTCTCTCTCTCTCGAGTGCTCTCTCTCGCTCTCTCTCGAGTGCTCGCTCTCGCTCTCTTTCGAGTGCTCGCTCTCGCTCTCGCTCTCTCTCTTCGAGTGCTCGCTCTCGCTCTCGCTCTCTTTCGAGTGCTCGCTCTCGCTCTCGCTCTCTCTCTTTCGAGTGCTCGCTCTCGCTCTCGCTCTCTCTCTTTCGAGTGCTCGCTCTCGCTCTCTTTCGAGTGCTCGCTCTCGCGCTCTCTTTCGAGCGCTCGCTCTCGCTCTCTCTCTCGAGCGCTCGCTCTCGCGCTCTCTCTCGAGCGCTCGCTCTCGCGCTCTCTCGAGTGCTCGCTCTCTCGAGTGCTCGCTCTCGCGCTCCTCGAGTGCTCGCTCTCGCGCTCCCTCGAGTGCTCGCTCTCGCGCTCCCTCGAGTGCTCGCTCTCGCGCTCCCTCGAGTGCTCGCTCTCGCGCTCTCTCGAGTGCTCGCTCTCGCGCTCTCTCTCTCTCGAGTGCTCTCGCGCTCTCTCTCTCTCTCTCGAGTGCTCGCTCTCGCGCTCTCTCTCTCGAGTGCTCGCTCTCGCGCTCTCTCTCTCGAGTGCTCGCTCTCGCGCTCTCTCTCTCTCTCTCGAGTGCTCGCTCTCGCGCTCTCTCTCTCGAGTGCTCGCTCTCGCGCTCTCGCTCTCTCTCTCGAGTGCTCGCTCTCGCTCTCTCTCTCGAGTGCTCGCTCGCGCTCTCTCTCTCGAGTGCTCGCTCTCGCGCTCTCTCTCTCTCTCTCTCGAGTGCTCGCTCTCGCGCTCTCTCTCTCTCTCTCGAGTGCTCGCTCTCGCGCTCTCTCTCTACGAGTGCTCGCTCTCGCGCTCTCTCTCTCGAGTGCTCGCTCTCGCGGCTCTCTCTCTCTCTCTCTCTCGAGTGCTCGCTCTCGCTCTCTCTCTCGAGTGCTCGCTCGCGCTCTCTCTCTCGAGTGCTCGCTCTCTGCGCTCTCTCTCTCTCTCTCTCGAGTGCTCGCTCTCGCGCTCTCTCTCTCTCTCGAGTGCTCGCTCTCGCGCTCTCTCTCTCGAGTGCTCGCTCTCGCGCTCTCTCTCTCGAGTGCTCGCTCTCGCGCTCTCTCTCTCGAGTGCTCGCTCTCGCGCTCTCCTCTCTCGAGTGCTCGCTCTCGCGCTCTCTCTCTCGAGTGCTCGCTCTCAGCGCTCTCTCTCTCTCGAGTGCTCGCTCTCGCGCTCTCTCTCTCGAGTGCTCGCTCTCGCGCTCTCTCTCTCGAGTGCTCGCTCTCGCGCTCTCTCTCTCGAGTGCTCGCTCTCGCGCTCTCTCTCTCGAGTGCTCGCTCTCGCGCTCTCTCTCGAGTGCTCGCTCTCGCGCTCTTTCTCTCGAGTGCTCGCTCTCGCTCTTTCTCTCGAGTGCTCGCTCTCGCTCTTTCTCTCGAGTGCTCGCTCTCGCTCTCTCTCTCTCTCTCGAGTGCTCGCTCTCGCTCTCGCTCTCGAGTGCTCGCTCTCGCTCTCGCTCTCGCTCTCGAGTGCTCGCTCTCGCTCTCGCTCTCGAGTGCTCGCTCTCGCTCTCGCTCTCGAGTGCTCGCTCTCGCTCTCGCTCTCGAGTGCTCGCTCTCGCTCTCGCTCTCGAGTGCTCGCTCTCGCTCTCGCTCTCGCGGCTCGCTCTCGCTCTCGCTCTCGCGGCTCGCTCTCGCTCTCGAGTGCTCGCTCTCGCTCTCTCTCTTCGAGTGCTCGCTCTCGCTCTCTCTCTCTCTCTCTCGAGTGCTCGCTCTCGCTCTTTCTCTCGAGTGCTCGCTCTCCCTCTCTCTCTCTCTCGAGTGCCCGCTCTCTCTCTCTCTCTCTCGAGTGCCCGCTCTCTCTCTCTCTCTCTCTCGAGTGCCCTCTCTCTCTCTCTCTCTCTCTCTCTCTCTCTCGAGTGCCCGCTCTCGCTCTCTCTCTCTCTCTCGAGTGCCCGCTCTCGCTCTCTCTCTCTCGAGTGCCCGCTCTCGCTCTCTCTCGAGTGCCCCGCTCTCGCTCTCTCTCGAGTGCCCGCTCTCGCTCTCTCTCGAGTGCCCGCTCTCGCTCTCTCTCTCGAGTGCCCGCTC